>NC_056730.1:1035899296-1036064296 GCF_019279795.1 Protopterus annectens
GCCAGATTCCAAAAGATGGGCTGTCAGTGGAAGTGACCACTTTCACTGAGAGCAGGCTCAGAACAGGCCTTTTGGAATCTGGTTCCCAGAGTATGCCTGTTTATAGATAGGCCTTACATGAAAGTAAGTCACTTACACTGAGAACAAGTCTTTTGGAATCAGGGCAGACTTACAGTGACACCAACTCTTTTGGAATCTAGCCCATGGTGTACTTACAGAGTGAGAAGAAAGTATTGTGGCAGGAGATGCAAACACAATCTAAAAGTAAAATAACAAAATGTGCATGTGGAAAGTGATGTACTAAAATGTAACTTCAAGAGACTGAGAACAAAGTAAAGAGCTGTATCAAAATTAATTTTTGCAGCAATGAAGTAGATGGCTTATACAATAAAGTAACTCTGAAATTGCTATTGAAAGAAGCATTTGTCACTTATCAGTGAGTAACTCAAGAAACCCTTATTCAAAGTACAGAGATTCAATAACAGTGACTTAAATGCATTTGATCGATGCATCCAAGAACTGGAATAAAAATGCTAAAAGAATGAAAGTCTCGATAATATGCTGTAGTAAGAAAAGACAAAGGTCTGTTTTAAGATTAATGACTATTATGATGCTGTTTTTGAGTTAAACACTATGTGCAAAAATTTGGATGCTGGTAATAT
This sequence comes from Protopterus annectens, assembly GCF_019279795.1. Taxonomy (NCBI): domain Eukaryota; kingdom Metazoa; phylum Chordata; order Ceratodontiformes; family Protopteridae; genus Protopterus; species Protopterus annectens. The sequence continues at coordinate 1,035,899,959 of NC_056730.1, forward strand.
CTAGAGAAAGCAAACAGTAAATTAAAATAATCCAGTCTTCTCATACTAAGCTAACACGAGAAAGTTTTACTGCTATAACTTCTCATATGAACCATACCTCTCAACTGTACTGATTTTTGCAAAATGTCCAGATTTCTGCCTCATATTTTTGGTGTGTTCCTCCTAAAATCTGTTCTTTTCTGGCAAATAGCTGAGGATTGAAGTCATTAAATAATGACAAACATTTGAGTTTAAGACTCCACATCCTTCAGAAAATTCATGCTAATGCAAAACCTATAATTCTATCAACTTTCTAAGTTTGTAAGAGCAATATTTAAAATCTGTCGCTATTTGGGGTCTATATTATAATGTCGACAAGTTAAAATGTAGACTCTGATTTGCTCGAAACAAAAATGTCGAACTACAAGGTTACCAAACGGCCAAATCACCGATTTCTTTCCATTGGAAAGAAATCGGTTGGCCAAACACCAGCGCCACACAAAAACAAATATATTTAAGTGGGGGGCTTCACCCCCCACACACACCCCCAATGTGGGGGGGCTGTGTCCCCCACACCCCCCCAACTAAATATTCTAACTCTGAGACCGCACTACAGTCAGGGAAAGGGCAGGTGTAAGAGAACGGCAAACCAATTTCTTTCTGTTGGAAAGAAATCGATGATTTGGCCGTTTGGTAACCCTGTAGTTCAACATTTTCATGTCGAACAAGTCAGAGTCGACATTTTAACTTGTTGACATTATAATATAGACCCTTTATTTTACCCACCATCATTTTAGGCTTTGTCCAGATTTTTTGCTCTAAAAGGTTTAGAGGTATGTATGAAGCTGGCTCAAGAAAGTCATACTGCTATAACAATCCTGCAAGAGACAAATGCCTTAAGAAAGAAGGAAGACCCTCCCATTAACCTTCAGTTGAGAGAGGTTACTAATAATACATGGAGGAATGTTAACTCTTTTGTCCTTGAGGTCAAGGGACCACAGAGGTGAGATCTGACTAGACTAGTCACTCAGACCCACAGTATGAGCTGGGCACATTATGTGTTATAGTATCCCCTAACAAATTGTGGAACTGTGGTGCATGAGAATTGTGAGAGAAAGATTCATCCCTTCTGGTAAAACAGGGTAAACAGAAGCAGGAAGGGGATAGAGACACAGGAAGTCTTGGACACCAGAGACTGAGTTAGAAAGCCTCATAGGAAGGGGCCAATAAAAAGAGATGGGCAAACTGGAAGGGAGAGAGAAAGACTGAGTCTAAAGACAAGAATATTTGTACGGTAGTAAGATTGAGAAAAGAAAGGAAAGTGAAAATCCTGGAGTTGGACAAGAAATGTTAACTAGTGATGAGTCTGTTTTCTTTTTATTTGCACAGATGTAACTGAAGAAAATGAAATAATTTTACAGACAATGAAGTAATTATTAGTGCTGGAACATTTTTTTGGAAAAAAAAATGTGCTGGGCTTAAAATGCTCCTGTAAAATGTTATTTTCAAGTTTGATAAGACATACTAATGAAAGATAATTGCCTTACATGTTCCTAAATACTTAAGTAAAGCTTACTGACTGGTTAAACAACAGCAGTTTATATGTATTTTGTGGAAGCCGGTGACATATATTAAATACTGAGTGCTTTTAGTATTGGTCAAAGGAGCCTCAGAGGCCTGAAACATTAAGATAAATGGAAAATAAAGTTGAATGTGTGTGTTTTTTTAACCACATAATTATCCGAAACTCTACAGTATAAATATATGCATGCATGCATACATATACACGTGTGTGTGTGTGTGTGTGTGTGTGTGTGTGTGTGTGTGTGTGTGTGTGTGTGTGTGTACATGTTAGCTCATATGTTTGTGTATGTGCATGAGTGTGTATGTTTGAGTGTATCCCATGTTTTATTAATGAGTACTACATTGCAAAAAAACGTATTTTCAAGATACCTATCAAACTGGTTTGAACAATTTCAAATTCAAGGTTTATAGCAGTGCATTTTAAAGTCAATGCTTGCTCTTTCTATAGTTATCCAAAAATAAGTATATACAAGACTTTACATTAGCTGCAAGTACACTGCATGTGCATTCACAAACATATACATGCATATATGAATGCATGGACACACACACACACACACACACACACACACACACACACACACACACACACACACACACACACACACACACACACATTGTGCCAAAAACAAAACCATAAAACTGCTAAGAAAAATGCATTAAGAAGCTACATTGACGACAACTAATAAAACAAAAAGTATAAATACTGGTAAAAAGTCATAGTAGAAGAAAAGACAAAAAGAACCATTGGTGAATATTCAGAAGCAAACCTGACGGAAGCAGTAGGGTAGAAGGTAAAAGGGCCTTTTATCACAATCATGGAAAACAGCCATTAAATCAAACTTTAGCAACGATAATCATTACTGGCTAATTTGCATATCTCTGAAACACTCTTTGGTTACAACAAGTGCTAACAAGCCATTGTCTTCATTGCGTTAGCTCAGGTAACTCTATTATTTTCTCCCCTCAGACATGCATATTCAAACATGCAGTCACACACAGACAACCACACACACGCACACCCACACACACACACACACACACCCACACAGATAGGGCTGCACACAGAGAAACACACATGCACACATGCGCACAAACTAGACACCATTCATACCTATGTATACACTCACACATGCAGCCATACATATGCATATATGCACACACCCAAGACAATCTACCTGACAGACATCACAACACTTACAGCTAAAGTGATCTTACGCATTCAAAGTTATGGGTGAATGCAAGCTTATGGCTGAATTAATTATCATGGCTGGCTGTAGTGATAGATGCAGACTATGTGTATTACAATTCACTAGGCTGCATGAAGCACTGACTGCAGACATTTCTCAGGAACATCACATGGCTAATTAGAATACTTCATTTTCATTTCCTGTAAATCAGTAACTATATAGATAGATGGATATCATACAAACACACACACACACACACACACACACACACACACACACACACACACACACACACACACACACACACACACACACACACATCTATTGACAGAGATCAATAGACCTATCCATACAGATATGTCTGTGTGTATTATCATGAAAAATGAAAGTGAATAAAACACTGAAAAGAAGATCATTAAACATAAAACAAAACCATAATAAAACCAAGGGAAAACATTTTATTTAAACCAAAAATCATTAAATTAGAATATGTAGCAGCGCAAAGCACTTTAAAGTTAAAACTATTGCATATTGTCATGAAGATTGGACAATCTGATTTTCATCTTCCATACAGGTGGCAGTGTTGCGTTCTTCCTCTCACATAAGGCAACAGTGAGAAAAGATATTTATGCTTGCTTAAAAAGGATTTTTTGTGCCACCTCATATTAAGAATAATAAAGTAACAGGGTTTGTAGATGTAGAGACTTGTTCTCCCACAGAAGCAGACTGCATTTTACATTGCAATAGTCTCATTTGTATTTCACTCAATAACTTTTAAGATTCTGGATAGAATACTTGTTAGTTCAACTGTGATTTACATTTACTTTCTGCAATTTGCAGTTTCCTATTTGGGTAATGATTTCTTTATCTTGGTAATAAAAGCGTTTTACAAGAACAAAGTAACAGCTATGTATGATTCATGGAGGCCTCACTGATAATTTATTTTATGCTTTTGTTTCTAATTAGATGACCACGCATGCAGGTGCGTGTGTGTGTGCGTGTGTGTGTGTGTGTGTGTGTGTGTGTGTGTGTGTGTGTGTGTGTGTGTGTGTGTGTGTGTGTGTGCACGCACTATCATTCGTGCATTGTAGCATTTATACTTGTTTACTTCTGCTTTGTTATTATATATTTCCCTTGAATTGTCTTATGTCCTGTGGGAAAGAATTCTGTACTGCTTGAAAAAAATATGTCATTGTCCTTCACCATTCAGTTGTAGAGAATATCACATACTGGGACAGTTTATCAATAAAATAGGACACTTTTCTGATGTCCCCCAGAGCCCATACTTAAGAAACATTAGACTTATTCCAGTATCCATCATTCCAGCACTACCTTAGGATTACATCCATTTATCTTCCTTACAAATTCTTCTGTTATTTAAAAATAGTAGACTGGCATGTCCCTATTGGTCTTTAAATCATCATATTCTAGTCATGTGAAGGGATCAGCTGACTGAAAGAGATAATGTGAGTCTGAATGTTCAGGTTTGTTGCAAATTTATACAGTTAATGTCCCAGAAATTAAAACAAACTTACGGCAGAAAAGCTTATAAATCAGACATTAATTCACAAATTTAGGTTAACTGGAATTCTGTTTTTAATACATATGATGTTAAAGTACTCATACCACATTTTGCTTCTTTACATTTTGTGTAGCCATTCAGATGCTGCTGTTGTTTTTTACTGTCATACATATTTCTAGCTTCTCACACTCTTCATTTTTTCCCTCCTTTTTTATCTTCTTGTCAATTCCTGCCCCTCATGTTTCTGCTCTTCCTTCTCCTTCTCTTTTTATTTTTGCTCTTTCTGCCTTCCTTCCCCACTTTCAGATGGATTATTTTTCTATTTCTGCTTATTTAATTCATTTTAGCTTACAGACTAATGAGAGCTGATATTTAATTTCAAACAATTTGAAATATATGTCTGCTTGGAATATATCCCTGTGCTGTTCTGTAAGCTGGAAACCAATACTTGATCTGATTACATTTCATCTGTTTCCTTCTGCTACATACTGTTTTTTGCCTCCATTGTCTTATGTTGAAAATTAGCCATGTCCAGCTGAAAATTTCCACTGAATAAAAATTAGTTCAATATACATATTCATACCTAAATGTTATAGAAGCTGAAAAGAGAGAAATAGGATACACATTACTTGACATACCTACAGTCTACTGTAAGAATTTTGAGCATGTGTATATCTGAAAAGTGATTCAAAATTAATGACATATGTGTTTTGTCTACTTAAAATTGCAGTAGTTTTAACATGGCTGTATAGTATTATTATATCTGACTAGCTAGTATTAACAGCTTCATCATATAATCACTGAATAAGAAAACTTAAGAGTGTGCTTGGGATTAAACAGTGGGCAATTTTGTACCGTCTCAATAATTTTAAAATTAAAGTTGTGTGTAGTGTCAGTGTCTTTAATATTTAATAATATTAAATGTTAACAAATCTCTGGCTAGGCATATTAAAGACACTGACACTACACACAACTTTAATTTTAAAGTTATTGAGATGGTAAATGAAAATGGTAGACTCTGTGATATTATTACTTATACTGAAAGCTGTAAATTGATTTGGATATTACATCTGCAAGCTAATAAAGCTTTTGGACTAAATGACAAGGTTTCTTTAAAACAAATTGAAGAGTAAGAGGTGTTAATTATTTTTTTGTATCATGTGTATGAGAACTGCATATTTATTGGTTGTCCCTTTTTTAAATGTGTATTTAATGACTGAATTATGTAATTTGATACGGTCTGAAGAAGTTTTTATGAAAGTGATTATCATTTTTATTTATTAAAGTGTTTATTAGTACCTTCTAGCCTTTGGCACAGTTTTGTATTATTATTTTATGTTTTATGTGCTTCTGGTTCTCGCTTGTTGGTTTTGTTTCCTTTATACTTTATAAGTATGTCCAATCCATTATCAGAGTGTCTGATAAATTATTGTATAATGTCAATCAACTATAAGAGCTTTCCCCAAGGGTTGTTGATAAATGGCTTGGGATAAATTCTTAGTTCTTTAATTTTAATTTCCAATAATGCTAAGGACCTCAGTAGGCTGTAGAAGTCTTCCAAAGTTGGTATTGTGTTTGTATTCCATCTTCTTGTTATATACTTCCTTGAAACTGCAAGTATAGTCCATACTAAATAAATGTTTGACCTATTCAAATGAGGACCTTTGTTCACATTTAATAATACAAGAGCTTTAGTTAAATAAAGTGATTCATTAAATAAAGCTTGTAGAAAGTTATTAATACCATTCCAAAATGGCTTAATTTTAACACAATCAAAGACAATGTGATTCCAATCTGCATTGTGTACTTGCTCACATCTCCAACATATTCCTTTTATGGAAGAACTAATTTTATTGATTCTGTCTGGGGATAAGAATGCTCTGTGCAAGCATTTTCAAATAAAAAGTTTCCAGTATTGTATAAAGAATGTATATTTTATTGATAATAAGATATTTGTTTTAATATCTTCAGTTAACTGTATTGAGTGTCCTTTTGTTACATATTTCCAGTATGAGGTTTTGTGTGTTGTTTTATACTTTATCAATATTTTGCAAAATTTTGAAATACTGTTTCCCATGTCAAAGTCATTATATATGATTTCATATATGTATTTTGTAAATTTAGGTATTTTTTTAAATGAAGAATTGTTAATTATTCTACTTAAGTCTTGCAAATATGACAAAATACTCTGTAAAGTTAGCCAGTCCTGCTGTGGAATTTTATATGTTGTTTTTATTACTTGCATATTTTAGTTCTTTGATACATTGGAGCCAACAAACAAATCCTTTATTTTCCCAGGAATTAATAATTTCTCTATATATTTTATGTGGAAAGTTCTTTGTGAGAATAAATGGTGTTAAAAGATCACACCAGATTTTTAAAACTATATTTGCATTAATAATTTTCCTAAATGAGTCAATGTAATAATTAACCATATGCATTTTAGTGGGTTTAGTTATGTTATATTGCATACTAATACATATGTGCCATGGCAAATTGTTTTTATCTATTTGAAATTTTTTTTTGTAAATCAAATTCATTTATTGATATTACAGTTAGTAATTCTTTCCAATTTGCAGAGTAATTTGGACTTATTCAGTCTGAGATTGTTTTAGATATTGATGTTTTTATGTATGTTTCTAGATCAGGAAAGTTTAATCCTCCCTGTTTCTATGGTCTGATATGATGTATTAAAGCTATTCTGTTTCTATTGGGAAACCATAAAAATGTTATTAGGCATGAATTTATTTCTTTAAGTATATTCCTTTCTGGTAACAGTTGTAGTGCCAAGGCTATATGTATATAGGATCTTGGGCAGTAAAAACATTTTTATTAACTGTAGTCTATCTTCAAATGTTAACATTATTTTGTTCCATTTTTTCACAGAGATTTTAATTGTGTTGATGATATTATTGCAGTTTTTTTTCACAAATTCATTATTATCCTTGCATAACTCACTTCCTAGATATTTTAAGGTAGATTATTGTTTCCCTATGATGTGATACCCCTTAGTCTGCAGTTCATTTTTTATTTAAAAATAAAAATTTTGATTTTGATTTATTGAAATGGAGTCCTGAAGTCATGTAAAATTTGTTAATTAATATATCTAATTCTTCTAACGTCTCTTTTGTATTAGATAATGTTAGTAATATGTCATCAGCAAATAGCATTACTTTAGAATTGTATTGTTCATAAACATGTTTTCCTTTGATTTTTATATTGCTACGAATTGAATCTGCCAATATTTCAATAGCCAGATAAAATAGAATCTGTGACATGAGCATTCTTGTTTAGTGCCTTTTGTTATATGTATAGATTCAGAGGTAAAAGGACCTAACTTGACATATGCTAAATTATTTGTATATATACATTATTTAGGAGATGAACAAAGGATGCAGGAAATTCAAACAGCATTAGGATTTTGAATAAATTGTCCCAATTTAGGGAATCAAAGGCTTTCTCTATATCTAAGTAAATTAAGAGTGATTCTTTATTTTCTTTATTAACACAATCTATAAGAGAAGTTATCCTTTTAATATTGTCATGTGTGTGTCTATGATATATAAATCCAGTTTGATCATTATTTATTGTTTTGGATAGTGGTATTTTCATTCTGTTAGTTAATATTGTCATAAATATCTTACAGTCATTGTTTAATGATGAGACAGGTCTATATGAGGTACAAAGTTTTGGGGATTTGTTTTCCTTTAGGCTTGGTGTGATTAAGGAATATCTCAAAGAGGATGGTATTAAAGCTTGTGACTGAATTTCCAATAGAGTTTTATGGAAAAAGGATAATATCTTTGAAAGAAAAAGTTTATATAATTCCATAATTATGTCATCTATACCTGGAGCTTTATTATTTTTACCCACTTTTATTGTATCTGTAATTTCTTTGTAAGATATGGGTGCTTGCAGATGTAGTTTTAATTTTTCTGGTATTTTTTTTATATTAGAATATTTTTCATCTGGATTTAATTGATTGATATGTATATTTTATTTTTGGAAATGTTCCATATAGTGATTTCTATAGGCATCAAGACTGTCACCTATATCTGATACATTTTTCCCTTCCTTTTCATGGAAGATACTTTTAATGTTATTAGCTTTTGATTGTATTTTGATTCTTATGGATAAATTATATAGAAATTTGGGAGAAGTGACCAAGGTTTTAATTTGTAGCTTTTCTAAAGCTAAACTAGTTTTATGTGTTAGAATTTTGTTGTATTTAATACTTCTACTTTCTTTTTCATCTCTAAATTATTTTGATTTTTTTTCAGCTTTTACTGACAAAAGTTTGGATTGTAGATCTAATAATTCAGAATCCCATTCTCTGATTTTTTTTTATACCAAGTTAGGGTTTTACCACATATGTAAGCTTTTAGTTTTCCCATATCGTTGTTTTATTTATCTCTGTGGTGTGATTAATATCTAAGAAGAATTGTAATTCAGATAATAAACAGGGTTTGAACTCTTTAATTTTAGTTATATATGCTGGAATTCTGGAGTTAAAGATTAATGGTTTGTACCCATTTTGAAGTTTTAGTATCAGTCAATTGTGGTCTAAAAAGGGGCAGGGAATGATTGAGAAATTAATGATTTTAAATGTAAGTCATGGGCAGCAAATATGTTATCTATTCTAGTTTGGGTACCAAATCTGTGATCTTGATGGGAAAAAAAACAAAGATTTATCTTCTTTAAATCTGAAATTATCTACAAGATGAAATGATTCTACCCACTTGATTAAAGCTTTTGATACAGCAGATATATGCAGCGGTCTTTTATTTGTAGTTTGAGAAATATCAAATATACAGTTAAAATCTCCTCCTAATATTAAGTTGCCTTTATAATTATTGGAAATGAAATCCAAGTGTTTTATAACAGTTCCTGTTCCAATGCTCTGGAACCAGTATAGATTGGCTAGGTTCCATATTCAGTTATTATATTTAACTATTACTAATGCCATAATGCCTTCTTTATCTTCATACTTATAAATGAGTTCTGGTTTAGTCACATTTGTTTTGCATAAAATTGTTACAAATTGTTTTTGTCTTATACGTGGATTGTGCCAATATCATATATTCCTTAGGATTCCATTTGTAATTGTCATTTGTTTTGAAATGAATTTCTTGAAAGAAGACAATTTGTACTTTGTTCCGTTTTAAATATTTCAATAGATTTGATCTCTTGCTAGGATTGTTTAAGCCATTGGTATTTAAAAATAATAAAGTTAAATCCATCATAGCTTATTTAGACTATGTATTTTTTGTTTTATTGTGACGATTAAACATTTTCCTTTAACTATAAAGTATATGTTTGTGCTTTTAAAGAAAATTATCAGTTTTATCCTTTGAGTGTTTACCAATAAAGTAATGTTTTCATCAGGCATACTAGAGATTTTTTTTGTGAAATAAATTTAAATGAATGAATGTTAGCAAAACTAAGATCCGCACTAGCTATGAAAACTAAGATCCGCACTAGCTATGGAATGAAAATCATTCCTAATCTGATAGCTAAACCTAAGTCCATCAGATTATCACTCATACCTTGACAATCCAGAACATCTAAGCTCCATAAATTTAATTATCATATGGAGAATATCTGTAATAGGAATAAGCAATATTTATATTATTTTGAACAGATATTGTACTATTGTAGATTACACAGAATTCTAATGCATTATAAATGTCTACTTATTGTATAAGCAATTAATATTTACATGAAAGATAGATGACAGGCAATTCAGTCATAGTAAAGTAGGATGTATCATATATAAAACCTCAGTAAAAGATTATAGTGCACAGTTATTTAATATATTCACCCTTATTGATGAAGCCTTTCAAAACCGATTACTTAATATAAATAGATGGTAATAATATTTATACTTAATGCTAATAATACAATGTATTTTACTGGAAATATCATAAGTTATATTTCATTGTTTGCCAGCATTTAAGTAATCACTTTGTTTGTTGCTAATTTACTTAAACCATTGTTTTATTTTATGTGAACATTGATGAAAGGTAGTGCATTTTAATTATCAGTGCATCCCTCTTCCCCCCATTTTCTACACATAAGGATTTTCATATCTGTCATTTCTAATTATAAAATGAGTGAAATTATAGGTTAAAACCAGCCACTTTACTTATTGTGATTAATGACTACAAGTTCCGTTTCCATATTCATAAATTGCCATTTTATGGCATATACTGAAAGTTTTTAGATTTAAATGGCAACGCTCTATTTTGTATAATCAGCAAAGGATAACCGAGTGATCATTGTCAATTTAATGCTATCTGTTCAGAATGTGATTGTTTCATTCTGTGACATTCCTAATTCAGGCTTTTATTGTTTCCCTTGAACAAATTTGCCAGTTTGATGTCATGTATAAAACTTTAGTTACGTTGGTAACAACTAAGTATTATATATGGTCAAGATGGGTTATAAAACCAATTCATGTTAAAGCAATTATATAACTTCTAATGCACATTTATTTATATGAAAAAATCATCATGCTTCCCCTTGATGTTCAATATAGTGTGTTTAATTTATTACAAGTTAAAACAGTAGCATTATACACAAGCCCATGTTATTAAACTGTCTATTGTCAATTTACTACTATTTGTTCAGAATATGATTGTTACATTCTGTGACATTTCAAGTTCTGGCTTCTATTGTTTATCTTGAACAACTCTGTCAGTTTGATGTCATGTATAAAACATTATTTACTTTGGTAACCGGTTAAGTATTATATATGGTCAAGATGGGTTACAAAAACTACAATTCAAGTTAAAGCAATCATATGACTTGTTATGCATATTTACTTATATAAGAAAATCAGGTTCCCTATTATATGATCAAAGCCGCATTCTTTCAAATGCATCTTGATCGAACTTGAAAGCACGAAATGGCAAAATACCGAAACAACATATAAGCAAATTCTTTCCCTGGAAAAGAAATCGCTTGACCACCTTTGTTATTTTACCATTTTTGTCACTGTAGTGTAATCTCATAGTTGGTATATTTAAGTAGAGGGGTGTGGGGGTGGAGCCCCCTGCTTTATGTAATGTTTTAAAGATTTTTATTTCTTTTTTGGAACAGCGATTTTTTTTTCCCTGAGGAAAAAAAAAATCACTCTTCTAAGTATTCGGGATTGTAAGCTTTCGCTTACATGGGGTCAATAAATCAGCGTTCACTTTTTTTAACCATTTGCTGATTTAATATAGACCTGAAAAAAATCATGCTTCCCCTTGATGTTCAATGTAGTGTATGTCATTTATGACAAGTTAAGACAGTAGTGTTATTATAAACAAGCCCATGTTATTAAATCCTGTCTTTAATGTCTAAATTCAGCAGACTGCTTCATCTTATATTACGATTATATATTTTATGCCTAGATTTACTAAAATCATACATTACATAATTATTGTGTGTGTTTTTTTTTTTTTTTTTGGCTGTTGCTTAGTTATTTGAGAGACCACAAGCAGTAATGCTTATTCTTATTATTAGCTCCTTCCAAGCATGTTTATACAGTCCATAGACTTTAAATTATGAGACCCTTCTAGTTTCTTATTTGTTATAAGTATATTTCCATCCTTACATACACACATATCATTACTTCAAGCATGGGCAACAGTGCCCATCTAGTTTTGCCAGAATACCATTCACTAGTTCATGTGGTGTGTTTCCAGGTTGTTCTTAAAATATCCAAACCAATATTAGTCCTGTTCCATTTTACCAGCCTGTTCCATGCTTTGGCCACTCTGCCAGTGAACCAGTCAACACACCTTCCATTCCCACAGATATTTCCATGAAGGAAATCTGATGACTCTCTAGCACTACCCAGCAACCCCAAACACCCCTATAATCAGCTATCCCATATGCCCAACACATCCGAGCAAGCTCACCTCCCAGACCACTGCAAAGGGTACTGCACAAGACCAAGTGCTCTTAGTCTTTCACAATAACTCAGACTTCCACTCTTATGTAAGTTTTTAATGTGTTTGGACCAAGATACATTTTAAATATAAAATTGCGCTTATTATTTTTTTTTTTAGCAAGAATCAACTTAATGAGCTAAACAAAGTGTTGGGAGACCATTAATATGTGTACATGTGGTTTAAAACAGCCCCTTCATATATATATATATATATATATATATATATATATATATATATATATATATATTGATATATATATAGATATATATATATATATATTTTTTTTTTTAACAAACAAAAACTTCATTGCCAAGAATCATCTTGGAGGCTCCTCAGAACCATTAAGCATTATCATCACACTGTCTCAATTACCATAGTAACATGGGAGTGTCTGTTTCTGGTAGTATGTCTGTGTACTGCATTCCAGAGGCTTGCGAAGCACCTGAAGCAAAGCTTCACTTCACTGCAATGTCAAGCCTAAATTCCCTCCCTTTCAGTGAGGGAGCAGCCAGGAATAGAACGGAGAGCAAACAGATCAAAAAAAAAAAAAAAAAAACCCTCCCAACAAGCCACCACAACAAGAGATAACACATTCTTCTAGCCTTCCCACCTCTCACTCAGCAGATGTATAAACAAACTATTCTCTGCCAAAATATACCAAATCACAATTTTATCCACCCCGTTCCCCTGGATCCAGGCTAAAAAAACAAATGTCTCTTCCTTATACACAAGCATCAGAAAACCTTGATCACAAGTCGCAACCCACAGCTTCCCAAGATGAGAACGGCAACATACAACAGCTGCCAGACACAGCTGCATCCAAGCATGTCAGGCTTAATCAAACAACTCTTGAAGCTATGATATCTGCCATAATTGATATTAACTATGTTTACACAGAATAATAATAATAACATTTGTACTAGCTGCCAGATATGGCTGCATCCACGCACACCACATCAGGATAGATCAAACAGCACTTGAAGTTATGATACCTGCCATAATCGATATTAACTATGTTTAGACAGAATAATAATGACATTTATACTAGCTGCCAGACACAGCTGCATCCATGCTCACCATATCAGGATTGATCAAACAGTGCTCGTAGCTGTGATACCTGCCATAATTGATATTAACTATATTTAGATATAATAATGATGCCATTTGTATTAAGAGTTTGCTAATATTATTTAACCATGATATACATGACATTTCTAAATCATACTTTAACTGAACTATTATATATTATGTTAATTTGTTACATTTGAGTCTGAACTCTGATGAATTGTACCTTGTTGAATCAGTTAATTAATTACTTAAATTATTGTAAGTAAAATCAATGAAAAATGAACAAGATAAGTATTTACTGAGTTCAAGTAGGGGAATCAAAACTTCTATGTTTGTATTATATGTTGCTTTGTTTGGCTTATATATAATGTAAATAGTAACCCATCTTGACCTACCTTTGTTTGTGAAGAATCATTGGACTCTTTGAACATTCTGAATAAATCATTATTGTTTCTCAGTTGTTTAAGAAACCCTCCTTTTTAAAATGACAAACGATGTACCATAGGTGTTGATACTTTGAGAGATGTAGCTGTAAGAGTTATTTTTTTGGGACAGCTATCTTGGAGTTACTTTTTTGTTTCTTATTTCTAGCATCAGTCCAATGATTTGTTTCTTTTATTATTTTAAGAGTAGGGGCCATCCATTCCATTTCTTCTGGGATAGTCACTATGTTGTAGTTTTTGATGAATATAGTAGCTTCTTCTAAGTCATTAACGGTTCTCAAACTATTTTTATTTTGGCTGGCAAGGCCAGCTGTGCTTTAATGTTGTTTTGTTTCAACAGTTTTATTATTGGCCAGACTTTATTTCGTTTGTTCTAGTATTCTGGAAGAATAATCATTGTTAAACCTTATCAGGCTTTGATTGTATTTTAAAGTTGATTTTCTCCAAGCAGATTTTGATATTAGTTCCTTGTCCAGAAATGAAAGAAATTTTGTAACTATGGATCTAGGTGGAGTATTTGTTGAGTTAGAAGCAGGTTTCCTCAGTGCTCTATGTGCCCTTTCAATTCCAAATGAAAGTCTCTCTTTCACGTCTAAAAATTCAGAAATCCAGGTTGTTAAGAGTGAAATAATGTCTTCTCCTTCAGTGTTTTCAGGCAGACCAAAGATCCTTATGTTGTTTCTGCATTCCCCATTTTCTAAGTCATCTATTTTGTTAAGCAGCCATGTATTCTGTTTAAGCATAAATTCTTTTTGGAATTCTTCCTCTTTGAGTCTCTCTTCAATGTAATTTAGAGAAGTCTCTATATTTGTTATTTTTGTATGGTGTTGATGTAATAGTTCCTTACGAGTATCAGTCTGTTTTTGAAAATTTAATTTGAGGTTTTCTAAGTCATTTTTAAAGGCATCCATCTTCAAAGATAGCTCCTGTAAGGTAAATGTCATCAATTGCAGTTCTTTTTTCAAAGCAGCATCTGGATGAAAATTTCTTGAGTTGTTCATATTCAGTGACTCAATATATCTCCAAGTTACTTGCCAGGAAAATGTTTGTATATCTCCACCAAAATTGATATTTATGTAGTTTAGTAGTTTATCTAGAGATGGGTGACTGTGGTGGTGCAGCGGTTAAAGTTGCTGCCTCACAGCAAGATGTTCTCTGTTTCAATTCTAGGCTGGGGTGCTTTCTGTACAGAATCTGCATGTCCTCCCTGTGGTCATGTGGGTTTCCTCCTGGTGCTCCAGTTCTCTCCCACATCAAAAAAGACTTGCTGTAGTGGATTTGATACTCTAAATTGGCCTTAGGCGTGAATGCGTGCATGTGTGCCTTCTGTGAAAGGTTGGATGCAGGGCTGGCAACCCAACACCATAAAACTCCACTGCCAATCATGAGCAGATAGGTGATCCGCTGTGGTGACCCCTAACCGGGAAAAGCTGAAAGAAGAAGAAGTAGTTTATCTATAGATTTCTGACTTTTTAAACTGGAATTCTGAATTAGTATATCTACAATCCAAAATTTTGTCAGTAAAAGCTGGAAAAAAATCAAAATCATCTGGAGATGGAAAAGAAAGTAGAAGTATTAAATAATAAATGCATCAAAATTCTAACACATAAAACTAGTTTAGCCTTAGAAAAAATAAAATTAATTCCTTGGCCAGTTCTGCAAATATCTACATAATTTATCCACAATAATCAAAATGCAATCAAAAGCTAATAACATTGAAAGTATCTTCCATGAAAAGAAAGGGAAAAATGTTTCAGATATAGGTGACATTCTTGATGCCTACATAAATCACTTATGGAACATTTCCAAAAAGAAAATATACATATCGATCAATTAAATCTATCTGGAAAATGTTCTATATAAAAAAAAATACCAGAAAATTTAAAACTAGATCTGTAAGCACCCATATCCTACAAAGAAATTACAGATACAATAAAAGAGGGTAAAAATAATAAAGCTCCAGGTACAGATGGCATAATTATGGAAATATATAAACTTTTTCCTTCAAAGATACTATCCCTCTTCCATAAAACGCTATTAGAAATTCAGTCACAAGCTTTAATACCACCCTCTTGGAGATATTCCTTAATCACACCAATCCTAAATGAAAACAAATCCCCAAACCTCTGTACCTCATATGGACCTATATCATTATTAAATAATGGCTATGAGATATTTTTGACAATATTAACTAACAGAATGAAAATGCCACTATCCAAAACAATAAATAATGATCAAACTGGATTTATATATCATAGACACACACATGACATTATTAAAAGGATAATTTCTCTTGTAGATTATGTTAATAAAGAAAATAAACACTCATACTTGGCTTAAATGTAGAGAAAGCCTTTGATTCCCTAAATTGAGACTATTTATTCAAACTCCTAATGTTATTTGAATTTCCTGCATCCTTTGTTCATCTATTAAAGAATATATATATATATATATATATATATATATATATATATATATATATATATATATATATACATACAAATAATTTAGCGTATGTTAAGTTAAGTCCTTTTACCTCTGAATCTATACATATAACAAAAGGCATTAAACAAGGATGTCCCATGTCATCGATTTGATTTGCTCTGCTATTGAAATACTGGCAGATTCAATTCATAGCAATATAAAATCAAAGGAATAGATGTTTATGAACAATACAATTCTAAAGTAATGCTATTTGCTGATGCTATATTACTAACATTAACAAATACAAAAGACACATTAGAAGAATTAGGTATATTAATTGACAAATTTCACGTGACTTCAGGGCTACATTTCAATAAATCAAAATCAAAATTTTTATTTTTAAATAATAAAGAACTGCAGACTAAGGGATATCACATCATAGGAAACAAGAATCTACCTTAAAATATCTAGGAATTGAGTTATGCAAGGATAATAATGAATTAGTCTATAAAAACTACAATAATATCATCAACACAATTAAAATCTTTGTGGAAAAATGCAACAAAATAATATTAACATTTGAAGACAGACTACTGTTAATAAATATGGTTTTACTGCCCAATATCCTATATATAGCCTTGACAATACAACTGTTACCAGAAAAGAATATACTTAAAGAAATACATTTATGCCTAATAAAATGCTTATGGTTTCCCAAAAGAAACAGAATAGCTTTAATACATCATATCAGACCATGGAAACAGGGAGGATTAAACTTTCCTGATAAGGAAACATATATAAAAGCATCAATATCTAACACAATCTCAATTTGGATAATTCCAAATTACTCTGAAAATTGGAAAGAATTACTAACTGTAATCCCCAAACCTCTGTACCTCATATGGACCTATATCATTATTAAATAATGGCTATGAGATATTTTTGACAATATTAACTAACAGAATGAAAATGCCACTATCCAAAACAATAAATAATGATCAAACTGGATTTATATATCATAGACACACACATGACATTATTAAAAGGATAATTTCTCTTGTAGATTATGTTAATAAAGAAAATAAACACTCATACTTGGCTTAAATGTAGAGAAAGCCTTTGATTCCCTAAATTGAGACTATTTATTCAAACTCCTAATGTTATTTGAATTTCCTGCATCCTTTGTTCATCTATTAAAGAATATATATATATATATATATATATATATATATATATATATATATATATATATATATATATACATACAAATAATTTAGCGTATGTTAAGTTAAGTCCTTTTACCTCTGAATCTATACATATAACAAAAGGCATTAAACAAGGATGTCCCATGTCATCGATTTGATTTGCTCTGCTATTGAAATACTGGCAGATTCAATTCATAGCAATATAAAATCAAAGGAATAGATGTTTATGAACAATACAATTCTAAAGTAATGCTATTTGCTGATGCTATATTACTAACATTAACAAATACAAAAGACACATTAGAAGAATTAGGTATATTAATTGACAAATTTCACGTGACTTCAGGGCTACATTTCAATAAATCAAAATCAAAATTTTTATTTTTAAATAATAAAGAACTGCAGACTAAGGGATATCACATCATAGGGAAACAAGAATCTACCTTAAAATATCTAGGAATTGAGTTATGCAAGGATAATAATGAATTAGTCTATAAAAACTACAATAATATCATCAACACAATTAAAATCTTTGTGGAAAAATGCAACAAAATAATATTAACATTTGAAGACAGACTACTGTTAATAAATATGGTTTTACTGCCCAATATCCTATATATAGCCTTGACAATACAACTGTTACCAGAAAAGAATATACTTAAAGAAATACATTTATGCCTAATAAAATGCTTATGGTTTCCCAAAAGAAACAGAATAGCTTTAATACATCATATCAGACCATGGAAACAGGGAGGATTAAACTTTCCTGATATGGAAACATATATAAAAGCATCAATATCTAACACAATCTCAATTTGGATAATTCCAAATTACTCTGAAAATTGGAAAGAATTACTAACTGTAATATCAATAAATGAATTTGATTTACAGAAAACATTTCAAATAACAGATAAAAACAATTTGCCATGGCACATATGTTTTAGTATGCAATATAACATAACTAAACCCACTAAAAATCATATGATTAATTATTACATTGACTCATTTATGAAAATTATTAATGCAAATATAGATTTAAAAATATGGTTTTATCTTTTAACACCATTTATAGTCACAAAGAACTTTCCACATAAAATATATAGAGAAATGATTAACTCCTGTGAACAGTAAGGATTTGTTTGTTGGCTCCAATGTATCAAAGAACTAAAAGTTTTAGATATGCAAGAAATAAAAACAACATACAAAGTCCACAACAGGACTGGCTAACTTTACAGAGTATTCTGTCATATTTGCAAGATTTAAGTAGAGTAATTAACAATTCTTCGTTTAAAGAAATACCTAAATTTACGAAATACATATATTAAATCATATATAATGACTTTGACATGGGAAACAGTATTTCAAAATTTTACAAAATATTGATAAACTATAAAACAGAACCCAAAACCTCATATTGGAAATATATAACAAAAGGAAACTCAACACAATTAACTGAAGATATTTAAACAAACATCTTATTATCGACAAAATATACATCCTTTACACAATACTGGAAAGTTTTTAATTGGAAATGCTTGCACTGAGCATTCTTAACCCCAGACAGAATCAGTAAAATTAGTTCTTCCATAAAAGGAATATGTTGGAGATGTGAGCAAGTACACAATGCAGATTGGAACCACATTTTTTTTTGATTGTGTTAAAATTAAACAATTTTGGAATGGTATTAATAACTTTGTACAAGCTTTATTTAATGAATGGTTTAATTTAACTAAAGCTCTTATTTTGTTAAATTTGAACAAAGGTTCTCATTTGAATAGGTCAAACATGTATCTAGTATGGACTATACTTGCAATTTCAAGGAAGTGTATAACAAGAAGACATAATACAAACACAATACCAACTTTGGAAGACTTCTACAGCCTACTGAAGACCACAGTATTATTGGAAATTAAAATTAAAGAACTAAGAATTTATCCAAAGCCATTTATCAACAACCCTTGGGGAAAAGTCTTATCGTTGATTGACACTATACAATAATTGATCAGGCACTTTGATAATGGATTGGACATACTTATAAAGTAACTGTATACATTAAGATCTGTTATAGTGCCAGGCAAATGTAAATAGTGTACATAGTTATTTAAGATGTTATGTATAAATACTATGAAATTCATTCAACGTTTTGAAAAATGAAAAAAAAAATGGAGAAATTTGTTTTCCTAGCATCCTTTAAATTTTCTACACAAACATATGACTTATCACTTTCAATTCCTTCATTTTTAATACCCTCAGTACAGTACCTTCATCCTGAAATATAACATTTTTATCTAAGTCATCTTTGATTACTTCATCCTCTTTTTTATTAATACCTTTTCACCTTTTCCTCTTACTTCCTCATTACTTTCAGATATTATAATTCTTTCTTCATTGTCCTGCTCAACATTATATTGTCTATTCTTTTCACAATTACAATAGTTTCTTCACTTTTCCATTTTCAACAATCCTTTTTACACTTATTATTAATATGACCTTTTTACCCACATTTAATACATCTTATTTTTCTATACTCATTTACCAGACGATTTAAATCACCACAAAAAAAACAAGTTTTCAGCTGTCTGATGTACTTAATTGTTCCTCAGTTACCATCTGCATATATAACCTTTTGCAAATGCTTTATCACTCTTTTTTGTATTTTAAAATAACATTCACTTCCTACCCCTCTCATCTTTAACTTTCATAATATCAGTAACTGAATAACACATGGATGAAAATACATTTTAACATCTTTTATCTCAAGTTCATCAGTACTAAACTGAACTAAGACTTTCCTTTTGATCAAGTCCTTTGCCTGGAAATATGAATTCATTCCATGGTTAATAATCTTTTTTTTTTTTTCAAAATTAAAAAAAAAATCGTTCTGCTAAGTTTTCTGCCTCAAATGTTAAGTCAGAAAATCTTTCTTTCCCCCAAATGAATCAAGGATCTAATCTCATTTGCTTCAAACCCAAATGTAACACTAAATTATCCCATACAAAATATCTATTATTTCATCTTCCTTATCCAAACAATAAACATATTTTTCTTCTTAATAAAGTTTAAAGTAACTTTTGCTCTTCCAACTACATTACCATATAGAAATAAATAAATAAATAGATATAGAAAATCCTTCTATGTGCCACATCTCATTATTAAGGGTTTTGCATCCAGGAAGAAAAAGGTCATTGTCTCCCTCTACTCTTCCCTCATTAGGCCACTCAATGAGTGCAATGCCCTATTTGGCATGTACCTCACTAAACACCTGCAACAATTGGAGAGGCCATAAAAGTACCTCACAGAGAGGATCCTAGGCCTTAAACATTTGTCCTATATGGATAGAGTAAAAAAACTCCAACTATTCTCTGTCTCATATCGCCTACTTAGAAGCAATCTCTGTTTGACATACAAAGCCATGTTTGACCCAGCTCTGTTAGAAATGCAACATCTAAAGAAATCCCAATCCCTCTGCACCACCCACTCCAGAGACTTCAACCTCATTACCACAATTAACAGAACATGCTGGAAGGACAGGTTGATAACCTAGAGACTGCCAATGCTATGGAATAGACTTCCCATACATGTCAAGCAGAGCATCTCACTGGCACTCTTCAAGAGAAATCTTGATGAGTGGATGGGAAATAGAAAATTCACCCCAGGGATCACTCCAGTAGCTTTACTCAACAGAGGCACTGAGAACTAAGGTTGGGTGGCATGATGTCAGGGTAATCCTATGGGCTAGGCTAGTAAAGGCCCCAAGGCCATTATCCTAGTACACACCTATGAACCTATGAACCTATATGATTTTCCAAATTGCATCTCAGCAGTAAACCTATGCCCATCAAACTCATGACTCATTTCCTTTCCACCCAACTAATTGTCCATTGTGAAAACCTTTTCCATCATATCCATCCACAAAATCTCAGACTCTTCTCCAGGATAATGCAAACCTCCTGAAGCAATTTCAGTTACAACTTCTTCAAAATTTTGCAGTTTAAACTCAGTTAGACACCGACTATTTGTACTGTCCACTTGAATTTAAATAGTTTCTTGTTCAGCTGAAGGAACCACACTTCTGCCTCCAACAGAAAAAGTCTGTATGTCCTGCATTACTGCACAGCTTCTCCTAGCTGACTCCACACAAAGAACATAAGCAGGAAGTGCAACAGCAAAAATATTCCCCCTTTCAACAAAAAGAGTATGGGAAGTTTCCTGATGGCTGGCCAAATTTCCACTAGTAGTGTCAATACCATGTTAGATCTCCCTTGAAAAGAGGCTAATAACCTAGTGGGACTAACCTTGTCAACTAAGGATAAAAATAAATAAATAAATCAGTCCATATACACACTTAGATCCTTGAAAAACATTTACCAGTATGACTCCATCATAATCCATGTGGGAGTAAATAATCTGAGACATACCTCCCTTGACTATATTAAGAGTTATGACGGAGATCTTGAACTGTGTGTTCCATGCCAGTATGAGCCTGGCATTGAGTAGCATTCTACCTTTTCCTAGTATGATGCCACAGTATGAAAAAAAATATTGAACTTATTAAATGGCTTCATTTCTGGTGTCATTCTAAGTGGATACAATATTTGCTGGCCTGGGATGATATAGTTAACAGACCATAGTACTTTAAGAGGGATGGTCTGCACCTTTCCCCTATATTGGCTAAAATCTTGTCTACCCATTAGTGTGTCTTTTTTAGGCACTGACAATCTGATAAACCATCCAACATGACTAAACATACTCTGAATAACACACAGGTGATAACTGCTCAATGCCAGGAGTCTAAACAAAAAACTCTATTCCCTGCAAGCTCTCCTCAACCTGGAGAATGTAGGTGTCTTTATAATTAGTGAGACAAAGTTTAAATATGAGAATAGACCCTGATAGTGCAGTGCTATAATTCCTTCCACACAGTTAGACCAGCTACTGCACAGAATAGGACAAAAAATACAAATTTACTTTAAGGCTGGTCAAACAGTATGATACACTTGAGCTTTTCCATGTACAGCTCACAAAAGCAAAGGCCTACACCATATCTTTGTGAGATATAGGTCCCACTCTGTTATTCAGGATCCCCATAAATGACTCAAGTCATTCTCCATTGAAACCAACAACATATTCATGGGTGGCTTTAACTATGCCACTGAAAACTTTGAATCATACACAGCCTCAAACACAATGATTCCTGGATTTCATCAACATGAATGTCATGGACCATCTAGTCAGTGCACCCAATAGGGGTACCAATATCCTTGATATGGTCCTCACCAGCATAATGGAATATTGCACCCACAGCTAACTGGTCTCCTTTGAAATAAACATCAGCCTGGGACACCAGGTAACCCTTGCATCTTTAGGAATTGTTCCCAGGCAAACTTTCTACTTTTGAGCAACACCCTGTCAAAATTTCAAGCTCCTCATACGCTGCTGCTGTAGTAGTAGTAGTAGTTCACAGAAACCCTTTGCAGTCATGCACACTGCTGCATAGAGGCTACAGTACATACATGAAATAAGTACAAGGCAAACTCAAAGAACAAGCCATCCTGTTTGAATCACAGCAGCAACAGGTTGTATACCAAAAGTCAGTAAGTCATGGTCAAAAATAGTAAGTGTAATATCCTGCAAGGTAAGAACTCCTTCATAACAATAAATCAACAACTCAAGTAACTCATTAAGTCTGCCAAAGCCAAATTTAAGGTAAAGTTAGCCTTCTAAACTAAGGCCAACCATGAGGCATTCTTCAGCTATGCCCAAAATCTCAGAGACTATAACAAAAATTTGCTGAAATAATTGTAAATAGATCTATCTATAATGAGCTGGAGGACATCACAAATCTGGCCACTTTCTCCTGCAGACGCCTCTTAAGAAACACCCCAGCCACAGTTCCCTCAATTATCACAAGGAAACATGTTCAGAATGCACTCTCCAAGCCTAACAATACTGCAGTGATGGGATCTGATAATACCCAGGATGCCTCTTTAATATAATGAGATATTTTCTATTAGGCCCACTAGAAGAACTATTCAGTTGTAGCCTCAAAACAGGCTTTGTGCCAAACAAATGGACAGCTACAACTGTTATCCATCTGCATAAGATGGGCCATCCACAGACCCATGAAACTGCTGACACATAATCCTGACTAGTCTTGTATATAAGGCCATGGGAAGAATAATTATGGACATGATAAATAATGTCATAGAAAGGCCTTAAGACAGTAGATTCAACCCAGTTTGATTTCATCAAGGGCAGGTCATGCCTAGTCATCCTGGCTGACTTGTTCATGAAGTTCACCAAAGCAAAGGAGAAGAGCAAAATGGTGCTTACTGCTTACCTCGACTCGGCCAACTCATTTGATACAATGCCTCACTTGGGTATTGTAGACAACCTCACAAAATTAGGTATAAAGCCCTATGTTATCCACTAAATCATTATCTGCCTCATAGATAGAATACAAGAAGTCAAAGTAAGCGAGTTTACATCTACAAGAAGGCCATTCACTAGCAGAGTCCTCCAGGGCTCAGTGTTGGACTATTCCTTTTTGGTATCTACTTCTTTGAAGTCAATGGTTTCTGGCTGGCCAGACTCATATATGATTACAAACTAGGTGCAGGCATACAGTCACAGAATCTCCCAAAGACACAAACATCCCCCAAGGAGGCCTAACACAGGATAATAACTGGCTCCAGAGTCATATTCTAAAACTCAATGCCAAAAAATGGATAACAGTACCTCCCAGAAAGACAAACCCCCCCTGCAAATCACTGCATTGCTTATATACCCCTAACATTTGAACCAGTGGTCAGGGATTTGAGAACACATGTAGACAGTGACTTGGCCTTTGATCATCATGTATCTATTGTAGTAAACCTACATTCTGCAAGTTATAAATAAGGGTATAGCATATTGGTCCAAAGATGTCATTGTTCGATTGTATATGGCCTTCAGTAGAACAATCTTTAAGTAGACTGCCCCCTTCGATATTTACCTGACAAGGAATATGCGACATCTGTGGAGTACACAGAGGTTCTTCACAAAGAGAATACATGGTGTATAGAACATGTCTTATGCGGACAGTCTCAAAGCCTTATCCTTGTAATTGGTCTCCAATAGACTGCTGAGAGGTTATCTATCCCTGACCTTTAAACCATCCTCTGACTCAGCCCTTATGGAACTGTGGCACATCCATAAAACAAATATCATGATGAACACATGATTTAGAGACATAAACTTTGTCTGTAACATAAGTAAGACATGTTGGAGGGCAGGTATGTATCTCAGGTACTACCCCTTCTCTGGTACATATGAATCACAGTTACTTCCTGCAGATATTCAAGTGCAATTTGGATCAGTGGATGGGCAATTGTAAATCATAAATGTCTGTCACATATATACCTATTAGAAATAGGAGGCTTGCAAATGCTCAACCACTTATACCCAGGCTATAAGCCCCCTATAAAATGATTGATATACAAATCTGTCAAATACATTTGAGAAGCATAGAGAGACTTAAAAAGGCTTTCAAGGCTGTTAACGTAGTAATCACCAATTATACTTTATGTGATTAGTGTTTTAGCGCCTCAAAAATACTTGAGTTGTCAGAATAGAGTGTAAAAAGGATAGCTTGGGACAGCTAATTGCAGGATTGGGGAATTGCTCCTTTCCCCCAAATTTGAGTGATTATGGCGATGGTATATGGTATATTTAAGATTGGGCACTGTGAAGTACTTTCTTTCTATATGGGGGTGTACCAGTCATGTCCCCATTAAAAAATATATATCTTTTGAGGTATTTCATTTGGTTGCAACTTTGCAACAGTTTTAAACATTGTGCAACTAAACATTTGTTGTGTGAGCACTAGGGATCTAAGATCTCATATTAAAATCACACTAACAACACAGCTTAATTTATGAGTTAGCCTTTGAAATAAAATTTGTGTTTTTTTTTTATCACTCAAATTAATAAAAAAAATCTTAAACATATGAAATGTGTTTGATTGAATATTAAGAAGAAGGACATGTGTCCAAAGTTTCTCTGTTGCTGAACTGAACGTTAATAAGGTGAAGCATGTTGGGGGCATAATTTACTTTCATTATTATGCAAGCCTAAATCTGGACAGCATTTCAATAGTGACAATTTAAAAGTTTGAACAAAGAAGCTGCATGTACTGCAAACGTAAGTGTCATGATTAATTAAGCACTAACAGTAGATCATTATTTCATTTTGTTTATAAGCAACACAAGTTATGTGGGGCACTGAGAAAACATTAGATGAAACAAATTCAAATAAATGAAATTGAACAATATTATAGTAGGCAATGAATAATACATTATCATTACTATTCATTTACTCTGCATATCTAATTAGTAGGGTAACAGAACACTACTAAATGATCAGACATGGCAGTGACTGTGGGTATATGCAGTTATTTTCTAATTTCTGAATTGTAACTGTTATTTCACACTGTTAATTTGCACTTGGGTTGTCACTGCTAAAATCTAATTATGGAGATACAGTATATAAATGACTGCTCAGGAAGTGATGCAGAGCAAATATTTAGCCACTCTAAAAAGTAATTTAATTTTAAATGTCTACAAGAATGCCATCAGCACTTAATTGAAATTCATGTGAATCTTTGCAGTTGTCTGCCTGCAGGTCTCTAGGAATTAAACTGTGTAAAGAGTAAGAAAGACTGTCAAAAGATGCATGCAGTAAACCAGTGGAGGCTGTTTTGGGCAGTTGACTATTAATAAGTAATCTTCACTTTTTCCTGATTTAAAATTTCCTTCTGAGCCAATAATAATTTAGAGTCAGCACTACATATGGCTAGTATGATTATTTCTAAGTTGATTTCTGAAAGTATGGTATGGTATTGTATGGTATGGTATAGTATGACATGGTATGATATGGTATGGTATGGTATGGTATGGTATGGTATGGTATGGTATGGTATAGTATTGTATGGTATGGTATGGTATTGTACAAAATGACTGATAACTTTTTTGTAATGGTTACTACATCCTGCAAGTACAAACTCAAGCCCTGATGTCTTAGAAAAGCAGTCAACTAAGTCTGAGCATTTTGTGCATCAGTTTTGAGATGACAATTAGATTTTTGATGATCGATACAGAAACATAATGTTAGCTAACCTAAAAAGGACTGCATGTGACATACTGCAGATGCATTTAGAGTACTGTACACCATTTCTGACATTCTCTAGGAGTTTACATTCTGTAGCAGACCATCTTACTTTTTACCCATTAATGACAATGTTGTGGTCTCCTAATTTTGTAGCAAAACAGAAAGGCACATTTTCATAAGATGTCTGTGAGTGTGTATAACACTTCCTCCATACTGTATTACACAGTGTAAATGCATATGCATATAATATGTCCAAAGCTGCAATAATGTGTTAAGTTACAGATAAGCTTCAATTATGATGCATTTAAACAAATAGTTTACCCCTATCATTGTATTAATGACACACAGGAGTGACTATGCAAACCATGAACATTGTTATGGCTTGTGTCATTATGTCATTGCAGTTTGTGTATAAGAAGAGCTGAAAAAAGAATGCCAACATTGTAGTATAAATGGATAAAGCCCTGCTTATAGCCTAGGTGACATGAGATTGATTAGAGTCTTGGCAACTGACATATTAACAAGGGGAATATTGGAATTTGGAACACCAGACAGTTCATCTCTGGAGGAAGCTGGGGAAGTGCAGGGTGCATTTTCCTTATGGAGGTGGGCTGTGGCAGTGGTTGAGTCACTGTGCAGGTGCGACAATATGCTGATATCAGTTTCCCTAACCAGTATGGGTGCTTGCAAGGAGGGAGGGGAATTCATACATAAAAAATCCTTCAACACTAGCAGTATAATCCTGCCCTGGGTGCCTTGATCTCATGACCTGCCTTGAACATAAATCAGAGAAAACCTGTGGGAGGCTTGTTGGGCTCAGTACATTTAGCTAACAAGTAGAGGTTGCCAGGAGTAGCTGATAATTAGCTGAGGTTGGGGCTATTAAAAAAAAAAGTTATGTTCTTACCATAAAGTTCCATCTGTGTTGTTCAACTTCATTCATTAATTACTGATGGGTGTCGGTTCCGTCCTCAGAACCGAGTCAGCCTCATAACAAGCTTGCGCCAGCAAAAAAACTCTCGAGCTAAGCTTTACCCATAGTGGTCCTCTCCCTGTTACCGCAGATCGAGTTTGCCCATGATAAAGAAAGCAGGGGCTTTTTCTGAGCAGGTCCCCTAATGTGGGATATGGACAAAATCTGAACCTCCAGGAACCCCTTGGATGGGGAAGGAGAGTGGGACTGATTTAGTTCTGTCCAGATGAAATCATAATAGTCTATTGTCCATCCAGTAAATGAAGGCAGTATTCTCCTTTATTTGAGAAGTTTGGAAAAAAGACTGGTAGGTCAATTGTCTGATTAATAGTCAAATCTGAAATAACCTTGGGCAGCAAGGAAGGGTTAGACGGAGTGATACTCAGTCCTTATGAAAGACCATGTAAGGGCATTTTGTGCACAAGGCCTGAAGCTCAGATATGCATCTTGCTGAGGAGATGGCTACTAAAAATAAGGATTTCCAGGATAAGAACTTTATATCGCAAGTGGCAGCAGGGTAGAAAAGTGATTGTGTCAGAGATTGCAGTACTACTATTAAACTGCAAGGTTTGATCGTTTTTTGAAGGGTGGTCTGATATGTGAGACCCCATTTCAAGATGGTTTTACAGAGACAATGGGAAATTAAGGATGAGTCTCGGAATCCATCATGAAAGTTTGAGATAGCAGCCAAATGTACTTGAATGGTGGAGGCTGCTGCTCCTGAATGAAGAAGACTTGACAAATAACCCAAACCCACAATGACAGGAGCTGAGCAAGGGTCTAGTTCTCTTTGTTGGGATCAAATAAGGAATCTCTTCCACTTGCTAATATAGATTTTCCTAGTGGATGGTTTGTGTGAAGGCAGAAGAATGTTACATACTGAGAAGGTAAGGTTATTCTGCCTGGCAATTTTAAGGAAGTGGAGAAACCAAGCTGTCAGCTTGAGACTGGATATGTTTGGGTGTATCAACCTCTGTGGGTGTGAGATTAATTCTGGGGATGGATCCAGAATCCATGGTTGGCATACTAGTTGAGGCCAAAGGAAGGGAAACCAAAGTTGTTGGGGCCAGTAGGGTGCAAATAGGATTACTCTGCTTCTAAACCGAAGGGCCTTCTTTAGAAATTGTGGGATCAGGGGAAGGGGAGGAAAAGCAACAACAAATTTCTTAACATACTAGATAGTCCAGCCCCTACAAGAAAAATATGCATCGAATTAAAGCAATTACCATGGATTTCTCAAGACACTAAACTACTAATCAAAAAATAGATAGAGCCAGGACCCTATACCTATTTTCCAAAAACACCTCCGACGTCACAACTTATCAGCAATTAAGAAACCAAGCAAAGAAACAAATCTATAATGATAAGAAACATTACTACCAAACCTCTCAACAAATATACCTCCATAACCCACAGAAATTCTGGCAAACAATCAGCCACCTCCTCAACCTAGGAAAAAAACAACCCCCCCCCCCCCCGCCACATCAAACACCACTGAACCCATATGCTCACAACTTAATTCAAACTTCTTAAACTCAATCACAAACCTCCTAGATAACCACCAAAGCTACCTCTCACTATCCCCCCAAGACCCTATCTATACTACTCACTTCTCATTAAAACCTATTGAAACCTCCTATATCAAAAAACACCTAGGCAAATTTAAACCATGTTGCCTCACAGCTGACCAACTTACAAATGAGTTCCTAAAAATTACAGCGCCATCTATAGCTACCCAGTGTTCATACTAATTAATCCCTCAGTCTCAGAGCAATACATCCCTGAACTCTGGAAAGGCTCTCACATCATTCCCCTTCACAAAGGCGGCCCCTCTGGAGATATCTCAAACTACCGCCCTATTGCTATCCTCCCACCCATAGCAAAAATCAAAAAGAAATGCATTCATCAACAAATCCTGAGCCACCTTACCACAAATAACCTTCTATCCAAAACCCAGCATGGCTTTTGATCTCAAGCACAGCACAAACATAGCCTTAGTATGATTCACCAACATCATCCATCACCTTATGACGAGCAGACTACTAGTATCAGCTATTTTCCTGGACATGTCAAAAGCTTTTGACACAATTTCCCTCCAACTACTACTTAATAAACTGACTTCATACAGTCTTAACTCAGCATCCCTAACATGGTTTCACAGTTATCTGTCTAACCATCGACAGGCTAGAAAATGGGAGAAAACTCTCTCTCCACTAATGCCATTATCCACCAGTGTACTCCAAGGATCCATACTGGGCCCCCTACTCTTCATCATTTTTATTAACAATCTAATTTCAGCAATGCAACATGCCTCTATTATACAGTATGCAGACACATCCCTTATCTGCCCTGCCCCTTCCCCACCTGAACTACAAACTAAGATTCAAAAATCATTCCAAGAAATTGAAACTTACCTATCAAAACACCAGCTCATTCTAAGCCCAAATAAGACCAAGTTAATAATCTTCTCCAACAAACCCACCAAACAAAACTGCCTTCCCCTAAGCATTAAATCAGCAAATGGTACCATAATTGAACCTAGTAATCAGGCTAAACTCCTGGGTATGAAAATAGATAACGGGTTAAAATTTGATATTCACATTTCCCATACTATCAAAAAAGTCCATGCTAAACTTGGTTCACTATATAGGGCCAAACCCTACCTACCACCTCAAGCCTGAGTAGCCAGTGCTAGATCACAGCTACTGTCTATCCTTCTTTACAGCTCACACACATTCACCAACCTACGCAACTCTGAGCTTCATAATCTCGAGTCCTGCTATAACAAGATACCAAAGTTTGTCACCAATCTTCCCCACAAAACCCATCATTGTACAGCTCTTCAACACCTCAAATGGCCAGAACTCCCCAACCTATTAACACTCAGTCAACTTACCCTTAACCACAATATCATCCACAACTCCAAACGCTCCCCAGCCATATCAACACTAGTCCAACTACAGGTTAGCAGCAGGTCCCTTAGGTCTTCAGATAACCCATTGCTCAAACTCAGACAATCTCACAACTATCATGGTGACTCCCTATACTCTAATAAAACAGCTAAGCTCTGGAATGCTCTTCCTCTAAATATTCAAATCACCCCCTGCCATTCTTCCTTTAAAACTAAGCTAAAGAATCACCTCATACACAATTGGACCTGCCCATGCTGCTCACCAGGCTAAACACATCTCTGCTATTAACTCCTCTCGCCATGCACATTTCATGATTTTCACTGCTCAGCTATCTTCCAGAACCACTGTAATCAGGTCTTATTTATTTATTTTTTTTGCAATTCAAGCCACATGCCACATGTGCATAATGTATCTAGGTTATACTGTTCTTTATTCAGGTTTCTGTAACCTATGAGTCTAATGTTTTCTCAGTTTTGATATTTTATTTTCCTCTGTATCAATATTTGTCTCTTGTATTATTTGTAAATAGATCATTTCAATTATTGTATGCTTGCAATTATTGTATGATTTGAGTGATTATTTTGTTCAACATTTCAATCCTTAATTCTATGTATCTATGTAGCTTAAGTACTAGAGCTTTTCTCCCCAGGTCTCTGCTGAAAACGGTCTGCTTGCCCAGTTGGACACTACCCGGTAATCAAATATAATAAATAAATAAATAAAAATAATTAGAAACAAATAGAATAATATAGAAAAGTTGTTTGTGTAAAGTAGTTGGAACACTAACAGATTGCAAGAGACATGTATCTGAGTTTCACCAGCTGAACGCCACTACTGTAAACTGCCCTATTTTAATAATTGAATAAGACTTAACAACAAGTAGTGTTTTTAGTATTTTTTTTCTGCTGTTTCCTGTTTATATCCTGAATTTGCCATAGAAACGCTACTGCTGTAAACTCCACTAGTTTAAAAAAAAAAAATTTAAAGTTGGAAAAGCATCTAGCAACATCCAGAATTTTACTACTGCTGTTTCCTTGGTTCATAGGTTCATAGGTAGGTACTAGGCTATCTGCCCAAGGGCATTTATAAGCATAGCCAGAGTGTGTCGGCTTTCACTGCCTCATTGATTAATTAACTGATCCTCTGTCAAGCAGAGCCAATGAAGTGATCCCACGGATGTATTTTTTGTTACCCATCCACTTGTCAAGGTTTCTCTTGAAGAGTGTTAGTGAGGGGCTCTGCCTGATGTAATTTGGAATTTTGTTCCAAAGCATGGGGAGTCTCTGTGAAAGGAATCTATCCCTCCAGCATGTTCTATTTATTGTTGTGGTGAGGTTTAGCTCACTAGAGTGCGTGGCTCGCAGTGACATGGATTTCTTTAGGTGGAGCATGTCCATCAATTCTGAGTTGGACATGGCGTTGTAAGTCAGGCAGAGATCACCTTTGAGTAAGCGATATGCCACTGAGTACAGCTGGAGTTTTTTCAGTCGGGCTGCATAGGACATATGTTTCAGACCAGTAATCCTCTTGGTGAGGTACTTTTGTGGTCTTTCCAGCTGTTGGAAGTGTCTTGTGAGGTACATCCCAAATGAGGCATTGTACTCTATGATGGGTCTAATGAGTGACGAGTAGAGGGGCACTATAACCTCTTTATTTCTAGATGTGAACTCTTTAGTAATTAGATGGGCCACATAGAAGGATTTCCTAACTACTTTGACAATATGATTGTCAAAGGAGAGATTACCATCTACTTGGGTCCCCAGATCTCTTATTACCTCTTCTGTATTAAGGGGGCTACCACCTATGTGGTAATTTGTGGGTGTTTTGCGTTTCCCATATGGGATGGGCCTTGGTGACTGTCTCAAAGAAGTCAACCAGGTTTTGTAGGCATGATCTGCCCTTAACAAAGCCGAACTGAGTCGGGTCAAGTGTTTGAAGGTTCCCAATGTCTTTGTTAATGAGTTCCATGATGATGCGCTCCATAGCCTTGCAGACCAGGCTAGTCAGGCTTATGGGGGATAGTTACCAGGGTCAGTTGTATCCCCTCCTTTGTGGAGAGGAATAACCGTTGCTGTGCGCCATTCTATGGGCACGTAGCCTGTGGAGAGGGTGATGTTGAACAGCATGTTTAGGTGGGGGGGTTAGTTTGTTCTGTACTTCGTGCAAGACGCAGCCTGGGACACCATCTGGTCCCACTGACACTGTGTTCTTGGTTTTTGAAATGGCTGTTTTCACCTGTGCGTCTGTGATTTTTGGGACACTACACTTTTCTGGTATTGTTGTGGGCCCTTTTGGAGGTGAGAGGAGGGTGAAGTTTGCACTGAATCTATCTGCCAGGATGTTGGCAATATCAGTAGGTTCAGTATATTTTGTGCTATTTTGCACTAGTTCAGTGCATATCTGTGAGTTGCCACTTAGATTCTTAACATAGCTAAATAAGGCTTTCTGGTTATCCTT
The DNA here is from genome assembly GCF_019279795.1 of Protopterus annectens. NCBI lineage: Eukaryota > Metazoa > Chordata > Ceratodontiformes > Protopteridae > Protopterus > Protopterus annectens. The sequence continues at coordinate 1,035,932,803 of NC_056730.1, forward strand.
TGAATCCTTGGCTATTTTTCTTTCAAAGTTAGCCTTGGATGATTTCATGAGGGACCTCAGTTTCTTACTGATACTGATTAGGGATGTCTTTCCTTCTTGGGATTTGCTTTTTTTCTGAACTAGTTTCCTCCTTCTATTGTATAGCCTGTTTATTGCAGGGGTCCACCAAACTGGTTTCCTTCACTTAGAGGAGTGAGTCTTGGTTTTGCTAGGAGATGGCATGATCCATGCATCCTTGTAGGTGCTCATAGAGTGCATTTGTAAAGGTTTTTGCATCTTGGGCAGCGTTATCCTTTAGGTTAATGTACTTAATTGCTGTAGGAACTCTGCTACTGTTTACTGCCTTATTGTATAGTTGGAATAAGCATAAAGCTTTCTTTCCTGTCTCTACTGATGTATTTAAAATTGGAATAAGCAGAAAACATTTATCTTGTGTTCCCTGTTACTACATTGTTTTAACTGCTCATCCACTGCAAATACGTTATTTTGCTGTGAACTGCCTTATCTTTTTAAAATAAAAAAGATGGGAAAAGCTCATAGCTACATCTAGCAATCTTACTGCTGCTTCCTAGTGTATTGCTTAGCTACCACAGGCACACTAATGCTGTACACTGTCTTCTCTGTTCTCTGTTGGTTGAATAGAACTCCTAGCTACATCTACTGTTAGATGCCATTACCTGGACTTTTAATTGTATCTGCTTTGTTACACTGCTGAAATGTTTCTAATTGCAACTTTAAGTGTTCTAATATCACTCATGTCTAAACAAAACTTAGCTTAACTCTATCTCCCTCTTCAATCCCCCACAGTTTCTCTGCCTGGATAACCTGGTCCCTGCAACCTCGGGATATCCACTCAGCCAAATTTTTTCTACTTGAAAACAGAGAAATTTTCAGCTAAAAGAAAACATCTAAGTGTAAGTGCTAACATTACCCCTCCCATCTGCTACCTATATACCTAAATCAAAGCAGTCATGCTAACAGTCAAGGTGACTTTACTCCTCTCTTGTTCACTTCTAGCCTATATTTCCTCATACCAGAACTATACAATAACAACTCCCAACCAATTTCACTGCACACTCTCATCAACTCCCCTCATACACTCACTCTACGACTTCACCAGCCCCCCCTACTGAAAACCTCTTCTCAATTCACTTACCCTACAACCATACTCCCACCACATTTAAACATAAGATATCCCTAAAATATGACTGGCACTTCACTGCTTATATAAAGCATATCCTTAACTCCCTCGCTAAACTAGCCCTCAGTGGAGATATCCGCTCCAACCCTGGTCCTACATTCTCTACTCTCACCTCAAATCCTTCCCCTATAAACCCCCACATCTCTCAAATCACAACCAGCAAAAAGCCATCATACCTCCTCTTTATATCACTTAACATTAGGAGCATCTGTAATAAAACCCAAGACCTCCTTGCCTACGTAAATCTATACTCCCCTGACATTCTCATCCTAACGGAGACCTGGCTCAAACCTCACATTAAAAGTGAGGAATTTCTCTCACCTGGATATAACATCCTTTGCCAGGACAGACTACCTAATAAAGGAGGTGGTGTAGCCCTGCTGTTCAAAGACCGTCTCAATATCCAAATTCTTAACAAATCAGCTCCTCAGTCTGGCAATGAAGAAATTCTTTATGCCACTCTCAAAATCAACCCAAAGAAAACAATTAACATCTTAGGTTGTTACTTCCCAACAGGCCAAAACATACCTCCTCTAGAAAACTTCCTAAGCTGGGCCAATCTCTCCCTATCCCAAGAAATTATGATCCTTGGCGACTTTAACATTAACTGGCTTTCCTGTAACACCAAGCACCCACCCCTTTACCTAAATCTCCATGGGTTTTCACAACTAATACAGTCCCCCACCTGGATCAATACAAATAGTAATAATCATACCACTCTTGACTGGATCCTAGTCAACAAAGACCCTCACAATTACCCATCTGGCTGTCTACCTGACAGCCTCAGTGACCATTCCCCAACTTTCCTACTAAGACATCACATAAACATTATCAAGCCCATCACCCATAGACAAATCCGAAACAAAGCTAATTTTAACCCCTATTCCTTTACCTCCTCTCTCCAAAATATTAACTGGTCATCTCTAAAATACCTCAACCATGAAGAGGCTGTCCACTTCTTTAACAGCACCTTCCTCAACATCCTGAACACCCATGCCCCCCTAAGATATTCCAAAATCAGAACAAAAATCTCCCCCTGGCTACAGAAAACCACCAGGAACCTAATGAAGACCCAGGATAAAGCTTGGGAACACTGGTGTCTAACAAAAAAACCCTCAGATAGACATTTTTTCCAAGAACTACATAATAAAGTAAAAAAAAAATAAAAATAGACAAGGCACACTACTATCAAACTTCACTAAACTCTTCTAACCACAACCCAAAGCTATTCTGGTCTACAATTAACTCTATCCTTAGCCCAGGCAAAGTAAACACCCCCAACCTCCATCTATTCCCTCCAAACTCTACCAACATAGCTGAATCCTTCAACAAACATTTCACAAAAACCATACTATCTCTCACCAAACACTTCCCTACCTCAACTCCCCCATCAACATATGCCAATTCACCCTGCCCTGCTTTCTCCTTCTCAACAGTTCCCTCCTCCTACATAAAAAGACTTCTGACAAAACTCAGACCCACCAAACTTGCTGCTGACAACCTCCCTGCCGGATATCGAAAAATAGTTGCCGAAGTCCTAGAATATCCTATCTCCATATTAATTAACCGCTCCATATCAGAATCCCATATACCATCACTATGGACAATATCCCACATAATACCCCTTCATAAAGGTGATCCCTCCACCGACCTCTCCAACTATCACCCTATTGCCATCCTCTCTCCTCTCTCCAAGATACTAGAAAAATTTATCAATGCCCAAGTCTCTAACTACCTCCTAACCAATAATCTCCTCTCTAATACTCAACACGGTTTCATGCCACATCACAGCACAACCACTGCTCTGCTCTTCTTCACTAACACTATCCTTCAGCAGAAAAATAATGGCCTCTTCTCCTCTGCTGTATTTCTTGATCTGTCTAAGGCCATTGATATTGTATCTCATGAAGTTCTACTCTCTGCTCTCTCCAACCTCTCCTTCTCCAAACCAGCCACAAAATGGTTCCACAGCTACCTCCATGGCCGCCAGCAATCAGTTGTATGGGAAAACACCCTCTCCCCTCAACTTCCAGTAACCCTTGGTGTTCCCCAAGGTTCCATCCTCGGCCCCCTACTATTCTCCCTTTTCACCAACAACCTGCACACTGCCTCCAAACAAGCCTCACTCATGCAGTACGCTGACGATTCCACCCTCATTTGCTCTGCCTCCACCTTACCTGAACTCCAACATATCACACAAGAATTTTTCTCATCTGGAGAAAGCTGGCTATCCAACTGCCAGCTCCTACATAACCCCAATAAGACGAAACTCCTCATTTTTCAACCATCCAAATCCACCCAAACCCCCCTCACTTCAATATACTTGACAAAGACAATACTTCCATCAGCTCACACCAAACTACTCGGAGTAGAGATTGACAACAATCTCAAATTTGACACCCACATATCCCTTACTATAAAAAAAGTTCACAAAAAATCTTGGCGCCTTATATAGAAACAACCAATACTTCATCAAAACTGCTAGAATCAATATTGCAAACTCCCAACTAATCTCCACCTTACTCTATGCGTTTTCAATACTTACTAGTCTAAAACAATCAGAATTAAACAAACTAGAGGCATGCTACAACAAAACCACTAAATCTGCCACTGGTGCTCCCTACCAGAGCCACCACTGTGTCTCCCTCAGAGAACTAGACTGGCTCCAGCTCCGACAACTCCTTCACCTGAATGAACTCTTCTTTGCCCACAAACTTTTAAACCACCCTCTCAAAATCCTATCACTGCAGTCCCTTCTCCAACCCTACCACTCCTCCAGACTCCTATGCTCCAGCAACAAAAATCTCCTCCAGGTCACCAAAGCCAAAAACACTGCAGGACAATCTCTATTTTCCTGTGCCATATCCAAACTTTGGAATAATATACCCCCCAACATCACTACCCTAACTTCCCCCAGTCATTTCAAGACTGCACTGGAAGTGCACCAAAAATCTCACTGGCTCTGCCCTTGCCCGAACCCAGACTAAATACCCCACACCCACTTCTGCTCATTTCTGCTCACTCTGCTCAAATCTCCCTCTCTGGCTGATCTAATCTTTGTTTCCATAAAGGCAATTTAATGAAAATATACTAATGTCCTTTGCTTAGCATACTTAAAACCTAATAATACCATATGCTATGTACAATGAGCTATTTATATTGTTTAAACTGTACATTAAGCTGTTTATATTATTTAAACTACATGTCTCTGTTATTGTTCATACTTTATGGTTTTTTTTACTATAATCCGTACCTAAGAGCACTCTAAAATATGTCACCAACTTTGTTACTGAATTGTCATTTTACAATATGTGGAGCTTTTCTCCCCAGGCCTCCGCTGAAAAAGGACCTGTGTCCAGTTAGAATTTCCTGGTAAACAAATGTAAATAAATAAATACAGAAGTCCCGTGGGCCAATCGTGTATTAGAGCATCCCTCAGGGACTCCCTCTGTAGGGGAATTAGGGCAAAGTAGCTGCTGCATTTGTGATTTTCTGGAGAGGTGAATAGGTCACATCAAGTCTGGCCCCAGTGGCTGAAGATCTTCGCCACAATGGTTGAATTGAGGGACCACTCGTGAGGCAGTAGGATACATCTGCTCAGTTTGTCTGCAATCATGTTGAAATTCCCAGGAATGTGCATTGCTATCAGAAAGTGGTTGGAAGTTGTCACCCATTGCCAAATTCTCATGGCCTCTCTACATAACAGGTAGGACTTGGTTCCCCCTTACTTGTTGATGTACCAGACCACTGACATGTTGTTGGACTGGATAGCAATTGTCCCTGATGGGAGGACAGATTGGAATGCTTGCATTGCTAGAAGCACTGCCCTCAGATCTAGAACATTGCAATTCAGGTTGGCCTCCAAGGGCGACTCCATAGGTCTTTTTCTGGCTTCATCCACCAAATAAAATTTTGTTTGCATCAGTTTGTTATGCAGATCTGAAAGGAAATAGGATGGTGCAAAGGGGACCACTGTGTTAGTAGGAGCCATTGAAGAAGTCTCATGTGTAGTCTCACCAGGGAACTATTGTAATTGATGCTGCCGTTGGTCCTAGAAGTTGAAGGACAGCCTGAACTGGAACTTTGTCTTGAGAGAGTATCACCCAGAGTTGGGACCTCAGTCTTTCTAATCTGTGATCTGGAAGGGATACTAGACAAGACTGAGAATTGAAGGTTGCTCCTATGAATTACAGGGTTTGAGAAGGATTCAGCTTGCATTTTTCCCTGTTTATTGAGACTTCTAGGTAAGTTGCTAGTTTTATAGTGTAATGTAAGACTGTAACCAGTAGACGCTTGCTGGGGGCAGTAAGGAGCCAATCGTCTAAGTACAGAAATATGCAGAATCCTTGCAGTCTCAAGTGGGCTGTTACCACTGCCATGCATTTGGTAAACACTCTGGGGGCTGCAAAGAATCCAAAGAGCAGTGCCCTGAATTGGTAATGATTGGCTCCCAGCCAGAAGCGGAAGAATCTTCTGGAGCATTTGTCCATTTTTATGTGATAATATGCATCCTGAAGATCTATCGAGCACATCCAATCATCTTTCTCCAGGAAGAGTAGGATAGACTGAACCATGACCATTCAGAATTTTGTTTGGTTAACAAATTTGTTCAAAATGCATAGATCCAAAATTGGTCTTCAGTTCCCTGACTTTATTGGCACTAAAAAGAACCTTGAGTAAAATCCGGATCCTATTTGGTCTGGTGGGACTGCTTGGTTGACTCTTTTTTTTGAAACAGCTTTTGTATTTCTTGAGCTGCCACTTCCCTTTGACTGGGTGGAACGTCAGTAAGGTGCCTTAATGGCTTTGGGCAAATATTGAAAGGTATGTGGTAACCTCTGGCAATTATAGTCTGCATGCACAAATCTGTGGTTATTATTTGCCAGGCAGGGTGGTGCCGAGAGAAACGTCCCTCGAATGCTTCCAGAGGAAAGCAATCGGGCCACTCTTCAGTAGCACTGGTAGGACTGTTCAGAGAAAGAATCTCTGGACCACTGGTTACACGGACCCCATCTGCCTCTGTAGGGGTGTCTTACAGATGAGTTACCCGCTCTGCCCCGGGCGGTAAACCTACCACATGTGTCACAGCAAGGACCCTGGGATTTCTTGTGCCACATCTTTCCACTCCTCTTATTCCTAGAGTAGGATCATTGGGGGGGGGGGGTGGAAAAATTCATGCCCACGGCAGACAGGGTCTTGCCATTCTTTTCACACCTGGCTAACATGTCTTTCACCTTTGGGCCAAAGAGGGAAGAAGCTTCCATTGAAGCATTAAGAAAGGAAGAGTTAAAAGTGTCCGCAAAGTCACAAAGGTGTATCCAGGCATGATGTCTCATGACAATGCCTGACCCTGCAGCTCTAGCCACCCCTTCGGTAGTTTGAGAGATCAACTGCATGGAGGAGTTGGATATAGATTCCAGGGTTGCAAGCTGTGAGGCAAATTTATCATGTACCTCGTCAGAAACTGCTTCTGCCAAAGTTCCAGAGAGTTCCTGGATTAGGTCTCTCTGGAGCCTTGTAAAGTGTGCTAAGTAATTCAAGGACCGAATGGCAAAAATTGATGAGGCAAACACTCATTACCCTAACCTGTCCATCAACCAAGACTCCCTGTTTGGGGAATGGACAGTATGATTCTCCTCGGTGAGCTCTTTCTTAGTGGCCGCCAACGCCACCATAGCATCTACCCGTAGGTCTTCGGACCAATGTGGACTTTCTTCTGCTGGGGAAAAAATTTTGTCTGGTCTCTGGGGGATTGGTTCTATAGTATCAGGACTCTTCCATGTGCTCTGCCCAATGATTTGTACTAGTTTATCTACAGGTGGGGTCACCCAGAAAGCAGAGGGTCGAGCACAAAAAGCCTGCAAGAATATGGACTCCTCAGAGTAGGGACTGGTTGGCTTCCAGCCTCCTGTCTGCTTTAAGATTTCCAGTATGTCTCCAAAGGAGATATCCTCAGGGGGCGACTGTGGGGACCCCTCCCCTTCATCGGAATCCATATCTTTGCTAAGGGACTCTTCAGGGGAGTCCATGTGCTTCCTCTTGCATGATCTCTTACATGCTACCTCTTCAGCGGGGGCTTCTGAAGAGGACAATGAAGAGAAAATGCCCTGTGGTAGGATATCTTGAGGCTCTTGTGCTTGATGTCCTGATGTGGTGGACTGGGTCATCTGCATTTCAGAGGGAGGATATAGATAGTTCTCCAATACTGAAGAGGAGTGGGATCCCAGAACTGAGAGGGACAACCTCAGAACCAGGGTCACACCCCACTATGATGAACCTACTTCCAAGGAAGGAGCCCCAAGGATACTTGGTGCTGCCAAGACTCCCGGAACTTTAGTAGAAAAAACTGGCACCATACTAGGGGTCATGGTGCCAGCAGCCCAGTCATGACCCCGAGGATGGCTCAGCTCCAAATTAGTCAATGACCAAAGGGTCAGCTATGGAACCACAGTGAGGTCCACCAATGGAAATGAAGGAGTGTGGACCGAAATAGGCATCAAAGTTGGGTGCTTTGATACCTGCAAGGAGGGAATATGCAGGAGTCTGTGGAGAAAAACTCCCAACTCCGGTTGGGAGGGGAGTTCTGGAAGGTGTTGAAATCCCTCTGGCTGTCAGTAGCTGATAAACAAGTCACACCATGTCCAATTCCAAGAGGCTCCTGGAAGAGCGGGTTGATATCCCTGATGGTGAATTGGGCCATTCCAAAAAAGGGCCATATTATTGCCCAAAGAATGTATCTGCCATAGGGGAGTATTGGGTCTGAGCAGTAGTTTCTCCTTTCAACACCGTGGTCTCAGGACCAGTAAGATGCATGGGGGGCGTGATCGGTGTAGGGTAAGCTATTTTTGGTACCGAAAAGTAGATCTTAGTTGAAGTGGTAATCATAAGCATGGTCAGTGCAGTAGTCTTTATCGGTACTGTGGGTGACAACGAGGTACGTACTTTTAGATCTGGAGCCAAGGACGGCACCATCAAGGGGGGTTAAGACCCTGGTGCCGAAGTTGATGCTGTCAATTTTGGAATTTTGGTCTTCGGTTCCCAAGGCTTAGAGGCAGTGCCATGGAGTGAAGATGGAACCGAATGACTCTTGCATTTGTGTTTTTTCTTGGGAGGGAGTGAACCCTCCAACCCAGAAATAGCCCCTGCAAAAGGAGTTTTTAATAGGCCCTTGAGTATCAGTTTGTTTTTCCTCTCATTAATCATGTGAGGACCGATCGCCTTACAAATTTTGCATGGAGGATGTATAGATAGGTGGGGAATACCCAGACAGTAGATGCAAGAAGTATGAGTGTCCAAATTTGGCATTTTGTGACCACAGTGGTCGCACTGTTTAAATACAGTTGTTGCTTTCTTTTCCAACATAGCAGAGAAGGACAATCCAAAAAATAACACACACACTAAACAGATTAATACACACTCTGAAAAATAACCAACAGAGAAATGAAGAAATGTCTAAACTCTCTCTCTTTTTTTAAACAGATAAACAAGGAGAGAAGAGAAAAAAAATAGGGGGGGGGGGCGATACCAGCAATCATATTGAGGGATTACTTCAGAGGGTAGAGGGAAAGGCCAGTACCAGCAATGGTACTAAGAATACCCAAAGATTGGTAAGAAAAGTGAAATGGAGGCACTAAAGCAGATATATAAATTAGCGACTAACAAATAAGATAATATATAATAACATTTAGTATTAAAGAACTATCAAAGGAAATTTTTTATAGAAAACTTCTAATCACTTAGATGAGAGCTGTCTTGACATGTCTTGATAACTACATGGCAAATGAGATCTGAGGTGAGAGGGGCACTATGGTTAAAGCTGAGCTGGAGAGTTTTTTGGCTAGCACGAGCTTGTTATAAGGCCGACTCGGTTCCGAGGATGGAACCAACACCCATGAAGATTAACAACATCAGATCCAAGATTATAGAAATAAGTTCTACTAAATTTAGAAAATGCAGGGCTACCACATAGTCTTATTATTTTTAGTAAAAGGAAAATAAAACTCAACTGACATTCATTACTTTTTATGGTGGTACATTGTGGGAGCAAAATTCACTAGTGAAAATGTCACTAAGATCAAATCTGCACTCCTTTAAAAAAGAGGTTCCTGCAGAGGAAAATCTCCTTTCTCTGAGGAGTAGCGAAACTTGGTGATAGTTATTTCAAGTAAAGAAGTTTGGAATGTTTTTCTATCACATATAACAACGATAACCACCTGGAAACCAGAAGAATGCAGCTGTTCAAATTTATAGTAACTGAGAGATCAGGAAGTGATGCAGTGCTTCATAAGTAACTGACAGATCAGGAGGTGATGCAGTGCTTCATAAGTAACTGACAGATCAGGAAGTGATGCAGTCCTTCATAAGTAACTGACAGATCAGGAAGTGATGCAGTGCTTCATATCTCAGTGGAAACATATATGATCCACACTTAGTTTTATGACATATTTTGAACTATGAGATATGGTGGGTAAAAGTGTAGGGTATAAAATGTTTAATAAATACATAGTATAAAAAACATTGTTTCTGTCTGTTTCTCTTTCCTTCTATCACAAGAATGAACAATGATAGATATATGAATGAAAGGAGGTACTATCAGATACTGGGACCCTTGAGACCTAATACTGTGCCATTAGACATTGGGGAACCAAAATTATAAAAGAAATAAAATAAAAGAAAAGACTGCATGAAGAGAGACATGATTAAGCTCCCTGAGTATGTGTCTGAGGCAGGTATAACCCTTGCCCTAAGCAGCATCCTACCTTCACCAAGAATGATACCGTAATACCAACAAAAATAAATGGCTTCAACAATTGGCTTAGTTTCTAGTGTCTTTCCAAGGGGATCCAGTATCTGTCTTGGCTGACAGGTCTCAATGCTTTGCCAGAGATGGCCTCCATCCTGCCACCCCTGGGATTCCGGATCTTGGCCATAGCTGTTGGTTACTCCATTGTGCCTTTTTTAGGCTATGTCCCAAAGACAAATCTTCCAACATAAAAGATCTGTCAAAAAGCAAATTGAAGATCATGCTGCTGAACACTAGGATCCTTAATCTGAAAATGCACTCACTGGAGGCTGTCCTCACACTGGAAGATGCCAATGTCTGTGCGGTCACAGAAACTTGGTTCAGGGCTGTGGAGAGCACCCCTGCCTTACCAGGCTATACCTCATTCCACACTTTCCGACCCCAAAATGAAGTCGGAAAGATTAAAGGTGATAAAGTCTCTATCTTCATTAAGGACAGGCATGTCTCTAGGCTGGTTTGCCAGCAAGATGCACTGGAATTCCTCCAGGTGCAACTGACAGTTGGCAAGACACCCATACAAGTTATAGCCAACTATAGACCCCCCTCAATGACTCAGGACACCCACTCCTCCTAACTGGACCTACTTGACTCCATCAAGGTACACCCTAACACCCTGATCCTTGGTGACTTCAACTACCCTACCATAGACTGGGTGAACTATTCCTGCACTAATGCTCTCACCCAATGATTCCTTGACTTCATCAGTTCTAATGCACTAGACCATCTTGTCTCATCCCCCACAAGGGGAGATAACATTCTGGACTTGGTTATCACCAACATGGGTGAATGCTGCACCACTCCCATAGTATGTTCTTCCCTGGTGAGATCAGATCATTGGTCTGTCTCATTCGAGGTCTCTGTCAACCCAACCTCCCTCATGCCATAACCAGGCTAAAACTTCTCAAAAGCTGACTACAACCTTCTAAGGGAGGGTATCAGTAGCTTCACACCACCACCACCCACAGAGGATGCAGACAACTGTGCTGAACAGTATGCCAATGCAGTATACAAGCACTTGTACAACTGCATGGACTCAGCCATACACAACAGAACTAAAACCTGCCCCTTAAGGAAACACAAACCATTCTGGTGGACATCCTCTAGCAACACGCTTTACAACAAAAAAAATAAACTGTTATCCAAGGGTAAAAAGGAACAAATTCCAAATTGGAAAAACTCCCTCTTCAGCCTCAACAAATTAGATCACTAGTGAAAACTTCCAAAGCCAATTATGAATTGAAACTAGCCACTGAAAGAAAAGGAAACCACAAAGCCTTCTTCAGCTATGTCAGAAACCTCCATGGCAAAGCCCAGGTTTGTTCCGAATTACCACTTAACGGTACCACGTACACTGATCCTGTTGACTTAGCCAACCTGCTATCTGAAAGGTTCAGTGCAAACTTTATGCCCCTATCCCCCCTCAAAGGCCCATTTGACATCTCCAGTATTTGTCCCGTACCTCACGTCTCCATAGATCAAGTGTTAAAAGCCCTATCCAAGGCAAGGAACACAGCTTCAATGGGACCTGCTAGTATCCCAGGCTGTATTCTGCACCATCTACAGCAAGAACTAGCTTTGGTATTGAGCACCCTATTCAACCACAGCCTAATTACAGGCTTCATTCCAGCAGAGAGAACTGCCATTGTCTTCCCCTTGCACAAAGGTGGTGCCATTATTGACACAGGAAACTATCACCCCATTAGCTTGACAACTCTGATCTGTAAAGCCATGGAGCATATTATTATGGATGTCATAAACAAGGACATAGGTAATCTCCAAGCACTTGACCCTACCAAATTTGGATTCGTCAGGGGCAGATCTTGTCTGTTGAACCTAGCTGACTTATTTAAGACTGTCACCAAGGCCCTACAAAAGGGAAAGCAGTACATACAGCTTACCTTGACTTAGCCAAGGCCTTTGACACAATCCCCCACTCGGGCACCATCGAAAAGCTAACTCAACTTGGCGTAAATCCCTGTCTCATCAGGTGGGTGATGAAATGGCTCACCAATAGGGCCCACAAGGTCAAAACTGGTGCCGCCACCTCTGAAATCAGACCTGTCACTAGCGGTGATCCCCAGGGATCTGTCCAGGGATCCCTACTGTTTGGCATCTCCTTCTCAGAGGTCCAGGCAAAGACAAAGGGCCTGTGGCTGACCAAGTTTGCAGATGACTGTAAGTTGAGTGCTGTCATTGACTCCCCAAATGATGTTAACATACTGGAAGAGGATCTCATAGCAACAAAATGACTGGTGCCAATATCATGGCCTTAAGTTAAATGTAAAAAAAATGTATTATCATACCATTCGGCAAAAACTTGACCCCTACTGATTACTACATCAAAGGCAGCCCCCTTAGCACACAACCTTTGGTGACATACCCGGGTACTCAGGTTGACAACAATCTCTCATTCAGCCATCATGTAGCAGCAGTGGTCAGAAAAGCCTTTTACTTGGTTCATCTCATAAGTAAAGGGATAGCATCCAGAAAAAAGTAAGTTATTACTTCTCTGTACTCCTCCCTCATTAGGCCTATAATTGAGTATAACACCCGGTTTGGTATGTATCTCTCAAACACCTGCACCAGTTGGAAAGGCCACAGAAATACCTCACAAGTAGAATCCATGGCCTCCAACACCTGTCCTTTGTGGACAGGCTCAAATAACTATCACTCTACTCTGTATCGTACAGATTGCTCACAGGTGATCTGTGTCTCGCCTACAAGGCAATATCAGACGATGCCCTACTAGAGATGCTCCATATCAGTAAGTCTAACTCCTCGCACATTACCCATTCAAAAAGCCTAAATCTAATATGCAACATCAATAAAATCTGCTGGAGAGACAGGTTTGTCTCCCAGAGGCTGCCCCGTCTCTGGAATAGACTCCCCATACATGTCAAACAGAGTACTTCACTGACCCTCTTCAAGTGCATCCTTCATGAGTGGATGGGAAACCACAAATTTGTCCCAGGGGTTCCACTTTTCTCCCTCATTATCAGGAATGACAGGTGTTGACTGAGGCTTCTTTTTCGGGGATCAACTCTTGACTAGGCTTGTAAGGATGCCAGGGCCATTAGCCTAGTAACCTCCTATGATCCTATGAAGATGGAAGAGGATGGCAGAGGAGGCTGGACTCCTGCTGAGTTCCGTAGTTGCCAAGTTTTGATTGTAATGCAGGAGGTAGTGTATAACTAATCTGCCTCTACAGAACATAAGATGTTCTTCGTGTTTCACTGTTGCAGTCATCACACTTAGCTTAATGGAAGCGTCATCGGCAGTTTTGGACCTATGCAGTGTGCCTCTGTCTTTATCCTTACTTTTTTTGGAAGATCGGTAGTCGGATGGCTTACTGAAGCCATTTCGAAATACAGAGATCGAGAGCAAAAGAATTTAGCAACAAAAATAGCCTGACAATGAATGGTCTGGGCGTTAAACAAGGCACAAAACCGACAGTGAGGGGCATGGTGGTCTGGGCCTAAACAGGTGATGCAGTAAGAATGAAAATCTCTGTGAGGTATTTGCTTTCCACAGGCAAGACATTGTTAACTTTTTCTGACATCAGTTAGAGCAAGAAAAAAGGATCCCCAATGGGGTACTTAGCTTTAGAAGAATTCAGGATTATCAACTCAAAAAACGAAAATTTCAGGTAGCGGCCGACTGTCCCTTGCGAACTGCTTCTGCTTTGGGCTCTTCCTCGGCAAGAAAGACTGATGTAATGGCGTCGGCTGCCTGTTTTTATACCCCTGACGACCCGACATCATGGAAGAAGCGAAAGCATCAGATGCAGAAATACTAAGACTCTGGTATTCGGGCCGACTCAGGGCTACCTGCAGGCAGATAACCCAAGTGTGATGACTGTAACAGTGAATACACTTGAACATCTACATTTATGGTAAATGCACACAACTGTACTTTAACCAATTGTGCACATATATTAGTTATAAGGTAGATGACTATTTACTAACACATTTTGATAAACACTAGATAAAGAAATGCATACTGCAGCCATTTCTTTGTATTTTTTCTGAACTATTTCATCTTATTGATCACATGAGTTTCATACGATGGTTATTATAAGACAGTTACAATAAGTCACATTTACCAAAGTTCTCAAGTTACCTAGCAGGGACAGTGCAGGCCATATGCTGCAGTAATGCACTGTCTGCTATGCAGCAGTATTCTTGATAGTCGTCCCCATGATTCAGCACATTCCATTCTGATGTTCTCAGTTTACACCAATAAACAAAAAAAAACACATCACACAAGGAGTTTCAAATTATACACAATGCCACTTACTCCATGCTCATTCAAAGTGCAAAACCAACAAGAGGTACTGGATGTGATGCAGATGGGCTTCATTTCCATAAGAATAAATGGATTTCTAATATTAGGTACAGCCTTAATGAAATAAAAAAGACAAAAAAATATTTATTTTGGCTAACATAAGCTTTGAGTTACTGCCACCCTGAGTGCCAGTTGTACCTTAGCTATAGTAAACTCCAGTCTTAATGAACTACCTGAAAACAGGGAATCCCTACAGATCATTTCAGACAAGGAACTATGCCTGAAGTTGCATACTATCTATTGCAACCCTACCTAGTCTTGTATACTGCACTCACTCTCTCACTTATACCCTAAGACATGGCTGAAAAACATCAGAGAAAGATCATTTCACTTACCTAGCTTACAAATAGACATGTAAGTCACAATAGTTTTCAAAAAAAAATAATTTCAGATATCACAAAAGTGAGCACAACAGTCTAGAAATACTTGAAATCTCTTTGCATTGCTATAGAATTACTAAGTTTCCTTGTGTCTACTCTCTCTCTGTTGAATTCTGTTGATACCATATCATCCATGGCAGTCTTTGAGCTCTGCATGGAAATAAAGAAACCTGTCCTTTTGTTGTGCATTCAGCAGCTGTCCAAGTAAGAGAGAAGACAGCTGTGTCACTTGCTGATGACTATTTAAAATACATGCCCATAACTTTAACTGGAATTCTTCTCCCAAGTGAGCAAATATTTGATACATAGGTATGACAGCTGGCCACTTATCACTTATGGAGGCTTTCTCCGGTTACTGACTTTGTGATCACGGAGCTATTATAACTGTGAATGAGCTGAGGGCTAGTACTTGTCAATCATTGGATAATTGAGAGAGACTGTTTATTGAGTAAATAATAGGTTTCTGAATTTCTCTTTTTAGGGCATTGTTTTTATAAACGAGACACGATTCAATTGAACTGAACTGACTGAAATAAGTATGATTATGAAGTGAGATTAACTCTTACAGTGTTATCTCTTTCCTTCTGACTATAGACTGGAGTATGGCTGACTTGATATGTCACAACTTAGAAAAAAGCCTAATCCTTGATATTAATCTGAAGTTGTTTATGTATCATTTTAGTATTATCACAGTTTTTGAATGAGCTCTGTTCAGTAGACATTTCCTTGTTTGATTTTAACATGGAAATATATGCTGTGAGCAAAAAAGGCAATGCTGAGAGTAAGCATTATATATAGCATTATAAATTTTAAAGTATTTGCTTTAAAGTATTTGCCTTGTTAGCAAAACAATCTACAAGAAAAGTCTGCAGCATATGATTTTAAAAAGGATTTTAGCATTTTTCTGTGTACCTTACAAGAAATACATCTGAGGAAAGATTATGTAGTGAGGTCTTAGGAAACGTGTTATTATTTAGTTTTTTCAGTACAGTATACTACCAGAAACTAATTAATATTGTAAGAGATATAGGTTTTCAATTTTCTTTTTGTTTTTAAGAAAAGTGATAAAATAATAATAAGATAATTACCATGTTTATTAGACTAGGCTACCTTAAGTTGGGTTATGAATAATGAAGCAGAAGCAGGCACTGCATACTTTATCATCTAGGCATGCATTGTTAAGTTAAAAGCCTTGAATCCAAGGAGGGTTGTTCATCTTAGTAAAAAGTTTGCTGATGTTTAAGTTAAATTGCATGTTGTGGTGCAAAGGGTTTAAAAGGATATCAGTAGATCTATGTAATGCTCATTAACATTTATGGAACTAATAATATGCGTTTATTTTCTGATTAAAACATTAGAAATAGTGACATTCTTCTGATGTTAATAATTTTACAACATGTTATATTGGGAAACTTTGTTGCTGTCATCTTCAGTATAGTCTGACTAAAAGTGTGGTGTTTTCATAATTCCCGTTTGCCAATACATGGACCAATTTACTTGACAGCACTCAAGGAATTCGATGATTAAATGGTCTCACATTGAAATAATTGTTAGTGCCAAAACATTTGTTTACTTTGGTTCTCAAAAGTGTGGCACTGGGTCTTTGAAAATGAATAGCTTTCTATGGCTCTTGGTCTGAGATAATTAATGGAAGTAGACTGACTTTCCTAGCAGCTGGTTTAGAACTTCTGGTCCTGCTTCTCTGGACTCATCACTTAAATGAACCAATGCAGTTCAACAAACCAAATCTGTTAAGCTTTTTGGACAGTAAGAGTGTATTAATTCTGAAAGAGATCCTTGGAAGGCTGAAACAGTTGAAAATCTGTGTTTTTTGGATCACAAACATTCCACTCCCAGAAGCAATACCATAATGTCTTCTAGTTATTGCTAAAATGCATTTCAAATAGGTTTAAGTTATCATTGAACAATACTATTTTTGTTTCATTGCCTGTGCTAATAGGTTTTGCAAATGCATGTTACCCTTTGCACTCTTCTAGATAGTTATAGAATGTACTCATGTTATTTCAAGAGTTTTTTTTTAATTTTTCCTTTTAAATGCACAGTTGTTAATTTGCCTTAAGTTTGTACTCCCATGCAAGTATAAGATGATCCTTGAGATCAGTGCTTACAACAATTAAATGCATCAAACAAACAAGCAAACAAACAGATAAAAAGCAAACTCTTTGAAAATGCTTAAACAAGTGTAAACATGCACTATTTCTGGATTATTTCAAATATTCACTCCTTGAAAATAAAGGTCTTGTGTATGAGTGGGAGACATAAAGAAACTCATCCATTTCAATGAGTGAGAGAGAGTCTTATTTCTTCAAGACGTTTGAGTTTCTAATACAATGATAGGTATAGATCCCATTTCAAAGTCAGGGTATGATTAGAGTTTATGAAATTAGTATTGTTTCAGTTTTTATGTAAGCCAAAGTGCTGTTCTTAGCACCCAGAATGTGTCCAGAATTAACTCCTTCTTTAATTCATACATGGTTATGTGTATTGGTAGCATATCTCAGTACAACAGTAAATTCTTTTTATTAGACCTTTTACTTGTACTACTAATAGAATTCTCTGGGTATCTTTCTTCCACATTGTTCTCATTTCTACCCGCAAATCCTGATATTTTATGACTTTGTGTCTCTGCCTGTAGGTAAGACTGTAATCAATGGGTGTAGCAGTTTTGATGATCAATGCTACGTTTTTATAGACTACTATATCTGTTTTTGTTGAATCTGTTTTTGAACACTTGGTAATGGACAATCCCATAAGATACACACTTCAGCATTCTCCATAATTCTTTGTGGTTCATGTTTCCATTGCTTCTCAGCTACTTTTATATTGTAGTGTTTGCACAATCCCCAATGCAACACTCTTCCTACATTTTATCCCTATCAGTATATGGGTCATTTGCCATGAGTGTATCTTATCCAAAAACAAGATATGTGACTGTTTACAGTTTTTTTTTTTTTTTACAAAATCTGCATTTGTCAGTTTTGCCCACCTTTTCAAATGATTTTGTAAACCATATTGTATGTAGTCCACTATCCTGAGCCACTGTTATAACATTAACATTTAATCTTTTGGTATAAATTCACCTCTCCTTAGCCATTCCTGCATTTGATTTTGGTCCAGCATGTGGTTGCTCCAGAAGATCTGTGCATTTGCCACTATATTTATATATTTTCTGCATGTCTTTCTCTCTCATCTGATCCTCCTTCTTATATTCTTTTTTTGTTTTTTAGCACATTCAGGTGCTGTCTGATATTTGTCTACTTTTGGTTTGATTTCCATTCCTGCTTGATATCAAAATGCTTCTGATAAACTAAGGAAATATGTCATCTTAGACTTCTCCTTATGTTTTAACATTTTCACTGTTTGTATCTGATGCAGTTAGCAGGTATGTTTGCTGTCCCATGATTACAGGTCTGTACAATTAATCAGTTTTGTGGAGGCCTATACCTCCTTTTGAATGAGAAACATATAATCTTGGTATACACACTGATTTTTATGTTTCATTTGATAAGCACGAAGCATTTTTTTGTTTTCATTTGGAATCAATCCAATCATTTTGGGGTCAGATATCACCTCAAAGCTGTAAGTTAGAACAGGAAAAGCAAATTGATTTACAGCTTGGACTTTATTCCTAGATATAAAGGCAGTTTTCAAAATTAGTTTTAATCTTCTGAAGCATTTCTTAATGAGATTTATTTGCATTTGTTCATGCTTTATTGTTGATCCTTCATGTATATTTATACGCTCTCCCCTGCTCAAGTTCCTTTATATCACATTCCTATCCAAGACTGACATTTTCTTTATACTGCAGCTTCACTGTTTTAGATGTTGCTTTTGCACATTTGTCAAGGCCAAATGCCATTCTTATATCATCTAAAAAAGTTTTAACCTTTTATAGTCATGTTTTCAACTCCTTATCTGATGCACTATTCAGTATGAAGGCATCCACAAAAAGCAGATGAGAAATCTTTAAACAAGGTTGATTTCTGGGAATCAAATTGTGACCATAGCCTTATCTGTTAAGTAAAGAGTTTAATGGATTAAGAGCAAGACAAAACAGCAGAGGGAAATAACCAACTAACTAACTAAACTACCTAAATAAATAAATAAATGCGTACATAAATAAATCTTGGAATATCTCCCTTTTAATTTTTATGCCTAGGATAATAATTTCCTCTTTGACATGGCTCAACTGCAGAGTGGCTTGCCACCATTTCATGGTCACTGTAATCAATGTAGGATGTATCTTTTATATCTGCATGCATTCCTTAATTCATGAATGTGGGATACTGTCAAATACTTTTTTTGTAATCCATCCATGCCACATTTAAAATATTCCCCCTTTTTATAATTTTGTCTTATAGCTTTATTTAGCAACAAATGATCCTTTGCTCCAAATGATTTTCTTTTACCATTTTGTTCTATTGCCATGACTGAGTTTTTTGTAAATGACTATAAACTCTGTCTGTATCAATTCAAGTATATAGTTTGTATAATGTCAACTTCTACTATGAGGGACTGTAACATGGTCCCTGGCTTTGGACGTGTTCACTCATACATTCCCAGAAGCTGTCCATTGCAAGCAGAGTCACATGAAAGCTCAAAGCAAGTGTTTTTGATGACAGGCAAATAACCTCACACAGACGTAAACTATATATATATATATATATATATATATATATATATATATATATATATATATATATATACACCGACTCCATAGCAAAAGAAGATTAGAGAAGTGAGGAAGCCATGAGACAGTGCACAGGATTTTCAGGCAAATCATTTTTTCATCCTATTATAAATGAATAAGTGATATCTGATATTTTGCTCACTGAGGAACAGATATCCTGAGCTCAAGGAGCAGGTTCTATAAATGAGGTGGCAGCTGCATAGGCATTATATAAGTAATAAAGAGGAAAGTTTTTAATTAAAACTGACCCCCACAGAAGAGTTGGTAAGAGTAAATAAAGAGATGATAGATGGTTCTCTAAATGCTGTATATAATGTTAATAGCCCAGAAACCAGTTTGACTGCACTGCTGAATATATGCACATAAAGAAGGCTGTGACTTATGTGTCAGTTCAGAGATTTAAAGTGTGTATAAATGGAGTGGTTTCAGGATTGTGTTAAACTCTACTAGTGCAGTGAATGCATTTTCTGTGTATTTCATTTGCATGATGGATTAATGAAATAGATTGAGTGTAATATGTTTATAAAAGAAAAAGAAAGGCTTCCATACTACTAAGCATGCATTTAATACTGTGTGGTGAGCTTTTACAGACTGTATGGGTTACAACCCAAATGTCACATAAAAATAATACAAAAAGATTTTCCTTACTTTAAAAGCATTTGATAAAGAGGTTGTTAGAAGTTAGATGAACAAACAAGAGGCTTGGAATGGAAAGTCAAATTAAGGAATTTTCCCCTTTTTGCACTTACTATCTGAACCTCTACATAGGATAGGAAACACCAATGGATGGTGGATGGTAACCACAGAGGCTTGGGGATCTCATCCTGGTGATGTAATGAAGGAATAAGAGTCTGTACTGATGTTTAACATTCATTGTGGTTATGTTAGAAGACCCTATACTTTGGGGAGTTATAATAAATGAGCAAGTGACTGATGAAGCATCCAGAGAATACTCCTTGTTTCTATTATTTTGAATCTACCGTCACCTTAACTTCCAGTTTAACTGCAACATAACTAAAGGACAGGAAACAATAACTAAAAAAAAAATAAATTTATTATTATACTGGCTATATATACAAACTCAGTATTGAGTTATGACACAGCAAGGTCATTGATGACCATCTTGCAATACAGAAGACTAGAAAGAAAGGAATTTTTTTGGGGGCAGCTGTCTATGTGTTTACTATTTGTTAGCTTCTCCAGGCAAATATAGTTGAACCCTTTGCTTCCTATGTAAATGAAAGAGATCTCATTCAAAGAGATACCTATGGACATGACTGAGTCTTTACTTAAATCAGGTAGCACATATCAATACATGCTACTCATTCTATAATAAGGCAACAGACTCCTGAAAGCCATCCCTATGTTTCTTTCCACTGATCCTATCCTAAGAGATTTTGTCTTACTTTGCAGCTGGAATGCAATACCCCAAGAGATCATGAGAGAGCAAGGGGTTCTTTTGATGTCTAGTGTAATAGCAGACTTATCTCAGATGCAACAGGTCAAAGAGATAAGAACTTTAATACTTGATGGCCACAAATATTTGTTAGTGGAATAGTTCAATAAGATACTAAAGACAGCATTGTATGTGGTCATTAAATAAGCAAGAGAAAATATTGGTCCTTATTATCCTAGGTACCATTTGCAAAATGAAAGGTACCACAACTTCCACAGCATTTTCCAACTTTAAACTGCTATATTCATAGCCCATTTTAGGCACCAGTGATCTCTGCAGTGACTGGGGGATCCCTGGTCCCTAACCAAAGGAAGTTATCTTATTTTCATATTTTGTTACATGCTTGTCAAACCAACAAATGTAGGTACAGTAATCTTGTTTACTTAATAAACAAGGTGGGTGATAGTAATAATTCCTGGGATGGAGAATAATAAGGGACTGGCACCACTTCTCTTTTAAAATTCAAAGTTATCTCTGGTTATAGTAACAATGTTTTCTCATGCAGCAAGCTTCATAGCTTCATGGGTTCATAGGTGTTTACTAGGCTAATGACCACAAAGGCCTTATTAAGCCTAGGCATGCTTCCCAAATCTCTGACAAGTTCTGGTACCCTTGATAAGTGTAAGCAGGGGCTTGGAAGATGAGCCATTTACAAGCAGGGGTCTGGGAGATGAAACTTTTACAGGTTGCCTGTGTCCTTTGGAGACAGAGGTGCCAAGCCAGGGATGAATTCCCTGTTCCCCATCCAATTGTCCAAGTTACACTTGAATTGGGTTAGGGAGGAACTCTGCTTCACTTGGATGGGGAACCTGTTCCAAAAATGGAACAGTGTCTAGGATACATACCTGTCTCTCCAGCAGGTCCTATTTATATCACAGGCCAGGTTTATGTCTTTAGAATGGGTAATTCTGGTGCTTTTTGTTTTGCACATATGCGGGAGGTCCATCAGAGTGAGGTCTGACAATGCCTTGTATGCCAGCCGTATATCTCCCCTCAAGAGCATGTAGGAGACAGAATGCAGGGATATGGCCTTGAGGCAGTCTGCATAGGACATGTTGCTCACAGCCTGTATTATTTTAGTGAAGATTTTATGTCTATAGTTTGATTAGCTTTAGCCATCTCAGTAATATCCCAATAATTCAGAGTACAAGCATCAACATGAAACGTGAAAACAAAATGGAAACTATTGATACAATGATCTGAAAGGAATGGAAACATCCTCCTCCAAAAGAATATAACATCAATATATCTGTAGTAGTGACAAAAATTTTCATGAAAAAGTTACTACAGATATGCCCCTGCTACATTAAATCCTTTACTAGGCTGGCATAGGCCAAAACAAAAGAGCACCTTGGTTGTGCAGATTAGCTGATTGCATATCGTTTGATTAAAAAGGAAAAAAGAACAGTTATTCTTTGAACAAAGATGTAAACGTCAATAATGTAATCCATTACAGGAGTATTGACTAGTGTAAAGATGGGTATTTATGAAATGCCTATATATGACTTCATACAGAAAACTGATTTTGTGAGATAACCAATCATGAGCCTGCCAACATTTTTTAAAAAAAATCAAACATGTGAACACTATTGTATTTCTAGGGGTCTGTGTTTGGAGAATGAATGACTTCATGCAAGCAATAAGCACTGCTGACTGAGGAAGCATAATTGTATCCCTGCTGCACTACTCCTAATGCTTTTCAGGTGATACACTGGAGGATAAACTGTTCAGAATATAGAATAGATACTAGTAGTGTCCTACAGTGAGATAACACTGAAACTGCTTCCTAAATAATAATAATAATATCTGCCTAATGAGAGTAAAGCAGAGTGAAAAGCATTGCTGTTACCCTTCATTTTAAACATTATTTCTAAGGAATTTCTTTAGCCAACCTCCATCTTAGAAAGCAAGTTATTGACAGATAACTATTTTCTGTTTAATGTCACCCATGAAAGTGGATTCTTCAGAGTTACACCAAGAAGTATAACTTCAGTATTCCACTTGTGGCTAGGTACTATGTGGGCAACATACTGTTGCTATTATTAACTCTGTCTTTTCAGAGTAACATGATATCTTGTGGGTACAATTCAGGCTACGCTTGAAAACAGAATTATGTGGTTATTATGCACTGCAGGGTATTACTATCTATCACATCTTGTACAATATCACCCCATCTTGTGATTATAAAAGCATTAAAAGAGACCTGTGCAAACAGAATGAGTGTTGCATACAAAACACATATAATGCTGGGCGTATAGTACATTAGTACAGAATGAGTGTTGCATACAAAACACATATAATGCTGGGCGTATAGTACATTAGTACAGAATGAGTGTTGCATACAAAACACATATAATGCTGGGCGTATAGTACATTAGTACAGAATGAGTGTTGCATACAAAACACATATAATGCTGGGCGTATAGTACATTAGTACAGAATGAGTGTTGCATACAAAACACATATAATGCTGGGCGTATAGTACATTAGTACAGAATGAGTGTTGCATACAAAACACATACAATGCTGGGCGTATAGTACATTAGTACAGAATGAGTGTTGCATACAAAACACATATAATGCTGGGCGTATAGTACATTAGTACAGAATGAGTGTTGCATACAAAACACATATAATGCTGGGCGTATAGTACATTAGTACAGAATGAGTGTTGCATACAAAACACATACAATGCTGGGCGTATAGTACATTAGTACAGAATGAGTGTTGCATACAAAACACATATAATGCTGGGCGTATAGTACATTAGTACAGAATGAGTGTTGCATACAAAACACATATAATGCTGGGCGTATAGTACATTAGTACAGAATGAGTGTTGCATACAAAACACATATAATGCTGGGCGTATAGTACATTAGTACAGAATGAGTGTTGCATACAAAACACATACAATGCTGGGCGTATAGTACATTAGTACAGAATGAGTGTTGCATACAAAACACATACAATGCTGGGCGTATAGTACATTAGTACAGAATGAGTGTTGCATACAAAACACATATAATGCTGGGCGTATAGTACATTAGTACAGAATGAGTGTTGCATACAAAACACATACAATGCTGGGCGTATAGTACATTAGTACGGAATGAGTGTTGCATACAAAACACATACAATGCTGGGCGTATAGTACATTAGTACGGAATGAGTGTTGCATACAAAACACATACAATGCTGGGCGTATAGTACATTAGTACAGAATGAGTGTTGCATACAAAACACATACAATGCTGGGCGTATAGTACATTAGTACAGAATGAGTGTTGCATACAAAACACATACAATGCTGGGCGTATAGTACATTAGTACAGAATGAGTGTTGCATACAAAACACATACAATGCTGGGCGTATAGTACATTAGTACAGAATGAGTGTTGCATACAAAACACATACAATGCTGGGCGTATAGTACATTAGTACAGAATGAGTGTTGCATACAAAACACATACAATGCTGGGCGTATAGTACATTAGTACAGAATGAGTGTTGCATACAAAACACATACAATGCTGGGCGTATAGTACATTAGTACAGAATGAGTGTTGCATACAAAACACATATAATGCTGGGCGTATAGTACATTAGTACAGAATGAGTGTTGCATACAAAACACATACAATGCTGGGCGTATAGTACATTAGTACAGAATGAGTGTTGCATACAAAACACATATAATGCTGGGCGTATAGTACATTAGTACAGAATGAGTGTTGCATACAAAACACATACAATGCTGGGCGTATAGTACATTAGTACAGAATGAGTGTTGCATACAAAACACATACAATGCTGGGCGTATAGTACATTAGTACAGAATGAGTGTTGCATACAAAACACATACAATGCTGGGCGTATAGTACATTAGTACAGAATGAGTGTTGCATACAAAACACATACAATGCTGGGCGTATAGTACATTAGTACAGAATGAGTGTTGCATACAAAACACATACAATGCTGGGCGTATAGTACATTAGTACAGAATGAGTGTTGCATACAAAACACATACAATGCTGGGCGTATAGTACATTAGTACAGAATGAGTGTTGCATACAAAACACATACAATGCTGGGCGTATAGTACATTAGTACAGAATGAGTGTTGCATACAAAACACATACAATGCTGGGCGTATAGTACATTAGTACAGAATGAGTGTTGCATACAAAACACATACAATGCTGGGCGTATAGTACATTAGTACAGAATGAGTGTTGCATACAAAACACATACAATGCTGGGCGTATAGTACATTAGTACAGAATGAGTGTTGCATACAAAACACATACAATGCTGGGCGTATAGTACATTAGTACAGAATGAGTGTTGCATACAAAACACATACAATGCTGGGCGTATAGTACATTAGTACAGAATGAGTGTTGCATACAAAACACATACAATGCTGGGCGTATAGTACATTAGTACAGAATGAGTGTTGCATACAAAACACATACAATGCTGGGCGTATAGTACATTAGTACAGAATGAGTGTTGCATACAAAACACATACAATGCTGGGCGTATAGTACATTAGTACAGAATGAGTGTTGCATACAAAACACATACAATGCTGGGCGTATAGTACATTAGTACAGAATGAGTGTTGCATACAAAACACATACAATGCTGGGCGTATAGTACATTAGTACAGAATGAGTGTTGCATACAAAACACATATAATGCTGGGCGTATAGTACATTAGTACAGAATGAGTGTTGCATACAAAACACATATAATGCTGGGCGTATAGTACATTAGTACAGAATGAGTGTTGCATACAAAACACATATAATGCTGGGCGTATAGTACATTAGTACAGAATGAGTGTTGCATACAAAACACATATAATGCTGGGCGTATAGTACATTAGTACAGAATGAGTGTTGCATACAAAACACATATAATGCTGGGCGTATAGTACATTAGTACAGAATGAGTGTTGCATACAAAACACATATAATGCTGGGCGTATAGTACATTAGTACAGAATGAGTGTTGCATACAAAACACATATAATGCTGGGCGTATAGTACATTAGTACAGAATGAGTGTTGCATACAAAACACATATAATGCTGGGCGTATAGTACATTAGTACAGAATGAGTGTTGCATACAAAACACATATAATGCTGGGCGTATAGTACATTAGTACAGAATGAGTGTTGCATACAAAACACATATAATGCTGGGCGTATAGTACATTAGTACAGAATGAGTGTTGCATACAAAACACATATAATGCTGGGCGTATAGTACATTAGTACAGAATGAGTGTTGCATACAAAACACATATAATGCTGGGCGTATAGTACATTAGTACAGAATGAGTGTTGCATACAAAACACATATAATGCTGGGCGTATAGTACATTAGTACAGAATGAGTGTTGCATACAAAACACATATAATGCTGGGCGTATAGTACATTAGTACAGAATGAGTGTTGCATACAAAACACATATAATGCTGGGCGTATAGTACATTAGTACAGAATGAGTGTTGCATACAAAACACATATAATGCTGGGCGTATAGTACATTAGTACAGAATGAGTGTTGCATACAAAACACATATAATGCTGGGCGTATAGTACATTAGTACAGAATGAGTGTTGCATACAAAACACATATAATGCTGGGCGTATAGTACATTAGTACAGAATGAGTGTTGCATACAAAACACATATAATGCTGGGTATAGTACATTAGTACAGAATGAGTGTTGCATACAAAACACATATAATGCTGGGCGTATAGTACATTAGTACAGAATGAGTGTTGCATACAAAACACATATAATGCTGGGCGTATAGTACATTAGTACAGAATGAGTGTTGCATACAAAACACATACAATGCTGGGCGTATAGTACATTAGTACAGAATGAGTGTTGCATACAAAACACATACAATGCTGGGCGTATAGTACATTAGTACAGAATGAGTGTTGCATACAAAACACATACAATGCTGGGCGTATAGTACATTAGTACAGAATGAGTGTTGCATACAAAACACATACAATGCTGGGCGTATAGTACATTAGTACAGAATGAGTGTTGCATACAAAACACATACAATGCTGGGCGTATAGTACATTAGTACAGAATGAGTGTTGCATACAAAACACATACAATGCTGGGCGTATAGTACATTAGTACAGAATGAGTGTTGCATACAAAACACATACAATGCTGGGCGTATAGTACATTAGTACAGAATGAGTGTTGCATACAAAACACATACAATGCTGGGCGTATAGTACATTAGTACAGAATGAGTGTTGCATACAAAACACATACAATGCTGGGCGTATAGTACATTAGTACAGAATGAGTGTTGCATACAAAACACATACAATGCTGGGCGTATAGTACATTAGTACAGAATGAGTGTTGCATACAAAACACATACAATGCTGGGCGTATAGTACATTAGTACAGAATGAGTGTTGCATACAAAACACATACAATGCTGGGCGTATAGTACATTAGTACAGAATGAGTGTTGCATACAAAACACATATAATGCTGGGCGTATAGTACATTAGTACAGAATGAGTGTTGCATACAAAACACATACAATGCTGGGCGTATAGTACATTAGTACAGAATGAGTGTTGCATACAAAACACATACAATGCTGGGCGTATAGTACATTAGTACAGAATGAGTGTTGCATACAAAACACATACAATGCTGGGCGTATAGTACATTAGTACAGAATGAGTGTTGCATACAAAACACATACAATGCTGGGCGTATAGTACATTAGTACAGAATGAGTGTTGCATACAAAACACATACAATGCTGGGCGTATAGTACATTAGTACAGAATGAGTGTTGCATACAAAACACATACAATGCTGGGCGTATAGTACATTAGTACAGAATGAGTGTTGCATACAAAACACATACAATGCTGGGCGTATAGTACATTAGTACAGAATGAGTGTTGCATACAAAACACATATAATGCTGGGCGTATAGTACATTAGTACAGAATGAGTGTTGCATACAAAACACATACAATGCTGGGCGTATAGTACATTAGTACAGAATGAGTGTTGCATACAAAACACATACAATGCTGGGCGTATAGTACATTAGTACAGAATGAGTGTTGCATACAAAACACATACAATGCTGGGCGTATAGTACATTAGTACAGAATGAGTGTTGCATACAAAACACATACAATGCTGGGCGTATAGTACATTAGTACAGAATGAGTGTTGCATACAAAACACATACAATGCTGGGTATAGTACATTAGTACAGAATGAGTGTTGCATACAAAACACATATAATGCTGGGCGTATAGTACATTAGTACAGAATGAGTGTTGCATACAAAACACATACAATGCTGGGTATAGTACATTAGTACAGAATGAGTGTTGCATACAAAACACATATAATGCTGGGCGTATAGTACATTAGTACAGAATGAGTGTTGCATACAAAACACATACAATGCTGGGCGTATAGTACATTAGTACAGAATGAGTGTTGCATACAAAACACATATAATGCTGGGCGTATAGTACATTAGTACAGAATGAGTGTTGCATACAAAACACATACAATGCTGGGCGTATAGTACATTAGTACAGAATGAGTGTTGCATACAAAACACATATAATGCTGGGCGTATAGTACATTAGTACAGAATGAGTGTTGCATACAAAACACATACAATGCTGGGCGTATAGTACATTAGTACAGAATGAGTGTTGCATACAAAACACATACAATGCTGGGCGTATAGTACATTAGTACAGAATGAGTGTTGCATACAAAACACATACAATGCTGGGCGTATAGTACATTAGTACAGAATGAGTGTTGCATACAAAACACATACAATGCTGGGCGTATAGTACATTAGTACAGAATGAGTGTTGCATACAAAACACATACAATGCTGGGCGTATAGTACATTAGTACAGAATGAGTGTTGCATACAAAACACATACAATGCTGGGCGTATAGTACATTAGTACAGAATGAGTGTTGCATACAAAACACATACAATGCTGGGCGTATAGTACATTAGTACAGAATGAGTGTTGCATACAAAACACATATAATGCTGGGCGTATAGTACATTAGTACAGAATGAGTGTTGCATACAAAACACATACAATGCTGGGCGTATAGTACATTAGTACAGAATGAGTGTTGCATACAAAACACATACAATGCTGGGCGTATAGTACATTAGTACAGAATGAGTGTTGCATACAAAACACATACAATGCTGGGCGTATAGTACATTAGTACAGAATGAGTGTTGCATACAAAACACATACAATGCTGGGCGTATAGTACATTAGTACAGAATGAGTGTTGCATACAAAACACATACAATGCTGGGCGTATAGTACATTAGTACAGAATGAGTGTTGCATACAAAACACATATAATGCTGGGCGTATAGTACATTAGTACAGAATGAGTGTTGCATACAAAACACATACAATGCTGGGCGTATAGTACATTAGTACAGAATGAGTGTTGCATACAAAACACATATAATGCTGGGCGTATAGTACATTAGTACAGAATGAGTGTTGCATACAAAACACATACAATGCTGGGCGTATAGTACATTAGTACAGAATGAGTGTTGCATACAAAACACATACAATGCTGGGCGTATAGTACATTAGTACAGAATGAGTGTTGCATACAAAACACATACAATGCTGGGCGTATAGTACATTAGTACAGAATGAGTGTTGCATACAAAACACATACAATGCTGGGCGTATAGTACATTAGTACAGAATGAGTGTTGCATACAAAACACATACAATGCTGGGCGTATAGTACATTAGTACAGAATGAGTGTTGCATACAAAACACATACAATGCTGGGCGTATAGTACATTAGTACAGAATGAGTGTTGCATACAAAACACATACAATGCTGGGCGTATAGTACATTAGTACAGAATGAGTGTTGCATACAAAACACATACAATGCTGGGCGTATAGTACATTAGTACAGAATGAGTGTTGCATACAAAACACATACAATGCTGGGCGTATAGTACATTAGTACAGAATGAGTGTTGCATACAAAACACATACAATGCTGGGCGTATAGTACATTAGTACAGAATGAGTGTTGCATACAAAACACATACAATGCTGGGCGTATAGTACATTAGTACAGAATGAGTGTTGCATACAAAACACATACAATGCTGGGCGTATAGTACATTAGTACAGAATGAGTGTTGCATACAAAACACATACAATGCTGGGCGTATAGTACATTAGTACAGAATGAGTGTTGCATACAAAACACATACAATGCTGGGCGTATAGTACATTAGTACAGAATGAGTGTTGCATACAAAACACATACAATGCTGGGCGTATAGTACATTAGTACAGAATGAGTGTTGCATACAAAACACATACAATGCTGGGCGTATAGTACATTAGTACAGAATGAGTGTTGCATACAAAACACATACAATGCTGGGCGTATAGTACATTAGTACAGAATGAGTGTTGCATACAAAACACATACAATGCTGGGCGTATAGTACATTAGTACAGAATGAGTGTTGCATACAAAACACATACAATGCTGGGCGTATAGTACATTAGTACAGAATGAGTGTTGCATACAAAACACATACAATGCTGGGCGTATAGTACATTAGTACAGAATGAGTGTTGCATACAAAACACATACAATGCTGGGCGTATAGTACATTAGTACAGAATGAGTGTTGCATACAAAACACATACAATGCTGGGCGTATAGTACATTAGTACAGAATGAGTGTTGCATACAAAACACATACAATGCTGGGCGTATAGTACATTAGTACAGAATGAGTGTTGCATACAAAACACATACAATGCTGGGCGTATAGTACATTAGTACAGAATGAGTGTTGCATACAAAACACATACAATGCTGGGCGTATAGTACATTAGTACAGAATGAGTGTTGCATACAAAACACATACAATGCTGGGCGTATAGTACATTAGTACAGAATGAGTGTTGCATACAAAACACATACAATGCTGGGCGTATAGTACATTAGTACAGAATGAGTGTTGCATACAAAACACATACAATGCTGGGCGTATAGTACATTAGTACAGAATGAGTGTTGCATACAAAACACATACAATGCTGGGCGTATAGTACATTAGTACAGAATGAGTGTTGCATACAAAACACATACAATGCTGGGCGTATAGTACATTAGTACAGAATGAGTGTTGCATACAAAACACATACAATGCTGGGCGTATAGTACATTAGTACAGAATGAGTGTTGCATACAAAACACATACAATGCTGGGCGTATAGTACATTAGTACAGAATGAGTGTTGCATACAAAACACATACAATGCTGGGCGTATAGTACATTAGTACAGAATGAGTGTTGCATACAAAACACATACAATGCTGGGCGTATAGTACATTAGTACAGAATGAGTGTTGCATACAAAACACATACAATGCTGGGCGTATAGTACATTAGTACAGAATGAGTGTTGCATACAAAACACATACAATGCTGGGCGTATAGTACATTAGTACAGAATGAGTGTTGCATACAAAACACATACAATGCTGGTATAGTACATTAGTACAGAATGAGTGTTGCATACAAAACACATACAATGCTGGGCGTATAGTACATTAGTACAGAATGAGTGTTGCATACAAAACACATACAATGCTGGGCGTATAGTACATTAGTACAGAATGAGTGTTGCATACAAAACACATACAATGCTGGGCGTATAGTACATTAGTACAGAATGAGTGTTGCATACAAAACACATACAATGCTGGGCGTATAGTACATTAGTACAGAATGAGTGTTGCATACAAAACACATATAATGCTGGGCGTATAGTACATTAGTACAGAATGAGTGTTGCATACAAAACACATATAATGCTGGGCGTATAGTACATTAGTACAGAATGAGTGTTGCATACAAAACACATACAATGCTGGGCGTATAGTACATTAGTACAGAATGAGTGTTGCATACAAAACACATACAATGCTGGGCGTATAGTACATTAGTACAGAATGAGTGTTGCATACAAAACACATACAATGCTGGTATAGTACATTAGTACAGAATGAGTGTTGCATACAAAACACATACAATGCTGGGCGTATAGTACATTAGTACAGAATGAGTGTTGCATACAAAACACATACAATGCTGGGCGTATAGTACATTAGTACAGAATGAGTGTTGCATACAAAACACATACAATGCTGGGCGTATAGTACATTAGTACAGAATGAGTGTTGCATACAAAACACATACAATGCTGGGCGTATAGTACATTAGTACAGAATGAGTGTTGCATACAAAACACATATAATGCTGGGCGTATAGTACATTAGTACAGAATGAGTGTTGCATACAAAACACATACAATGCTGGGCGTATAGTACATTAGTACAGAATGAGTGTTGCATACAAAACACATACAATGCTGGGCGTATAGTACATTAGTACAGAATGAGTGTTGCATACAAAACACATACAATGCTGGGCGTATAGTACATTAGTACAGAATGAGTGTTGCATACAAAACACATACAATGCTGGGCGTATAGTACATTAGTACAGAATGAGTGTTGCATACAAAACACATACAATGCTGGGCGTATAGTACATTAGTACAGAATGAGTGTTGCATACAAAACACATACAATGCTGGGCGTATAGTACATTAGTACAGAATGAGTGTTGCATACAAAACACATACAATGCTGGGCGTATAGTACATTAGTACAGAATGAGTGTTGCATACAAAACACATACAATGCTGGGCGTAGTACATTAGTACAGAATGAGTGTTGCATACAAAACACATACAATGCTGGGCGTATAGTACATTAGTACAGAATGAGTGTTGCATACAAAACACATACAATGCTGGGCGTATAGTACATTAGTACAGAATGAGTGTTGCATACAAAACACATACAATGCTGGTATAGTACATTAGTACAGAATGAGTGTTGCATACAAAACACATACAATGCTGGGCGTATAGTACATTAGTACAGAATGAGTGTTGCATACAAAACACATACAATGCTGGGCGTATAGTACATTAGTACAGAATGAGTGTTGCATACAAAACACATACAATGCTGGGCGTATAGTACATTAGTACAGAATGAGTGTTGCATACAAAACACATACAATGCTGGGCGTATAGTACATTAGTACAGAATGAGTGTTGCATACAAAACACATACAATGCTGGGCGTATAGTACATTAGTACAGAATGAGTGTTGCATACAAAACACATACAATGCTGGGCGTATAGTACATTAGTACAGAATGAGTGTTGCATACAAAACACATACAATGCTGGGCGTATAGTACATTAGTACAGAATGAGTGTTGCATACAAAACACATACAATGCTGGGCGTATAGTACATTAGTACAGAATGAGTGTTGCATACAAAACACATACAATGCTGGGCGTATAGTACATTAGTACAGAATGAGTGTTGCATACAAAACACATACAATGCTGGGCGTATAGTACATTAGTACAGAATGAGTGTTGCATACAAAACACATACAATGCTGGTATAGTACATTAGTACAGAATGAGTGTTGCATACAAAACACATACAATGCTGGGCGTATAGTACATTAGTACAGAATGAGTGTTGCATACAAAACACATACAATGCTGGGCGTATAGTACATTAGTACAGAATGAGTGTTGCATACAAAACACATACAATGCTGGGCGTATAGTACATTAGTACAGAATGAGTGTTGCATACAAAACACATACAATGCTGGGCGTATAGTACATTAGTACAGAATGAGTGTTGCATACAAAACACATACAATGCTGGGCGTATAGTACATTAGTACAGAATGAGTGTTGCATACAAAACACATACAATGCTGGGCGTATAGTACATTAGTACAGAATGAGTGTTGCATACAAAACACATACAATGCTGGGCGTATAGTACATTAGTACAGAATGAGTGTTGCATACAAAACACATACAATGCTGGGCGTATAGTACATTAGTACAGAATGAGTGTTGCATACAAAACACATACAATGCTGGGCGTATAGTACATTAGTACAGAATGAGTGTTGCATACAAAACACATACAATGCTGGGCGTATAGTACATTAGTACAGAATGAGTGTTGCATACAAAACACATACAATGCTGGGCGTATAGTACATTAGTACAGAATGAGTGTTGCATACAAAACACATACAATGCTGGTATAGTACATTAGTACAGAATGAGTGTTGCATACAAAACACATACAATGCTGGGCGTATAGTACATTAGTACAGAATGAGTGTTGCATACAAAACACATACAATGCTGGGCGTATAGTACATTAGTACAGAATGAGTGTTGCATACAAAACACATACAATGCTGGGCGTATAGTACATTAGTACAGAATGAGTGTTGCATACAAAACACATACAATGCTGGGCGTATAGTACATTAGTACAGAATGAGTGTTGCATACAAAACACATACAATGCTGGGCGTATAGTACATTAGTACAGAATGAGTGTTGCATACAAAACACATACAATGCTGGGCGTATAGTACATTAGTACAGAATGAGTGTTGCATACAAAACACATACAATGCTGGGTATAGTACATTAGTACAGAATGAGTGTTGCATACAAAACACATACAATGCTGGGCGTATAGTACATTAGTACAGAATGAGTGTTGCATACAAAACACATACAATGCTGGGCGTATAGTACATTAGTACAGAATGAGTGTTGCATACAAAACACATACAATGCTGGGCGTATAGTACATTAGTACAGAATGAGTGTTGCATACAAAACACATACAATGCTGGGCGTATAGTACATTAGTACAGAATGAGTGTTGCATACAAAACACATACAATGCTGGGCGTATAGTACATTAGTACAGAATGAGTGTTGCATACAAAACACATACAATGCTGGGCGTATAGTACATTAGTACAGAATGAGTGTTGCATACAAAACACATATAATGCTGGGCGTATAGTACATTAGTACAGAATGAGTGTTGCATACAAAACACATACAATGCTGGGCGTATAGTACATTAGTACAGAATGAGTGTTGCATACAAAACACATACAATGCTGGGCGTATAGTACATTAGTACAGAATGAGTGTTGCATACAAAACACATATAATGCTGGGCGTATAGTACATTAGTACAGAATGAGTGTTGCATACAAAACACATACAATGCTGGGCGTATAGTACATTAGTACAGAATGAGTGTTGCATACAAAACACATACAATGCTGGGCGTATAGTACATTAGTACAGAATGAGTGTTGCATACAAAACACATACAATGCTGGGCGTATAGTACATTAGTACAGAATGAGTGTTGCATACAAAACACATACAATGCTGGGCGTATAGTACATTAGTACAGAATGAGTGTTGCATACAAAACACATACAATGCTGGGCGTATAGTACATTAGTACAGAATGAGTGTTGCATACAAAACACATACAATGCTGGGCGTATAGTACATTAGTACAGAATGAGTGTTGCATACAAAACACATACAATGCTGGGCGTATAGTACATTAGTACAGAATGAGTGTTGCATACAAAACACATACAATGCTGGGCGTATAGTACATTAGTACAGAATGAGTGTTGCATACAAAACACATACAATGCTGGGCGTATAGTACATTAGTACAGAATGAGTGTTGCATACAAAACACATACAATGCTGGGCGTATAGTACATTAGTACAGAATGAGTGTTGCATACAAAACACATACAATGCTGGGCGTATAGTACATTAGTACAGAATGAGTGTTGCATACAAAACACATACAATGCTGGGCGTATAGTACATTAGTACAGAATGAGTGTTGCATACAAAACACATACAATGCTGGGCGTATAGTACATTAGTACAGAATGAGTGTTGCATACAAAACACATACAATGCTGGGCGTATAGTACATTAGTACAGAATGAGTGTTGCATACAAAACACATACAATGCTGGGCGTATAGTACATTAGTACAGAATGAGTGTTGCATACAAAACACATACAATGCTGGGCGTATAGTACATTAGTACAGAATGAGTGTTGCATACAAAACACATACAATGCTGGGCGTATAGTACATTAGTACAGAATGAGTGTTGCATACAAAACACATACAATGCTGGGCGTATAGTACATTAGTACAGAATGAGTGTTGCATACAAAACACATACAATGCTGGGCGTATAGTACATTAGTACAGAATGAGTGTTGCATACAAAACACATATAATGCTGGGCGTATAGTACATTAGTACAGAATGAGTGTTGCATACAAAACACATATAATGCTGGGCGTATAGTACATTAGTACAGAATGAGTGTTGCATACAAAACACATATAATGCTGGGCGTATAGTACATTAGTACAGAATGAGTGTTGCATACAAAACACATACAATGCTGGGCGTATAGTACATTAGTACAGAATGAGTGTTGCATACAAAACACATACAATGCTGGGCGTATAGTACATTAGTACAGAATGAGTGTTGCATACAAAACACATACAATGCTGGGCGTATAGTACATTAGTACAGAATGAGTGTTGCATACAAAACACATACAATGCTGGGCGTATAGTACATTAGTACAGAATGAGTGTTGCATACAAAACACATACAATGCTGGGCGTATAGTACATTAGTACAGAATGAGTGTTGCATACAAAACACATACAATGCTGGGCGTATAGTACATTAGTACAGAATGAGTGTTGCATACAAAACACATACAATGCTGGGCGTATAGTACATTAGTACAGAATGAGTGTTGCATACAAAACACATACAATGCTGGGCGTATAGTACATTAGTACAGAATGAGTGTTGCATACAAAACACATATAATGCTGGGCGTATAGTACATTAGTACAGAATGAGTGTTGCATACAAAACACATACAATGCTGGGCGTATAGTACATTAGTACAGAATGAGTGTTGCATACAAAACACATATAATGCTGGGCGTATAGTACATTAGTACAGAATGAGTGTTGCATACAAAACACATACAATGCTGGGCGTATAGTACATTAGTACAGAATGAGTGTTGCATACAAAACACATATAATGCTGGGCGTATAGTACATTAGTACAGAATGAGTGTTGCATACAAAACACATACAATGCTGGGCGTATAGTACATTAGTACAGAATGAGTGTTGCATACAAAACACATATAATGCTGGGCGTATAGTACATTAGTACAGAATGAGTGTTGCATACAAAACACATATAATGCTGGGCGTATAGTACATTAGTACAGAATGAGTGTTGCATACAAAACACATACAATGCTGGGCGTATAGTACATTAGTACAGAATGAGTGTTGCATACAAAACACATATAATGCTGGGCGTATAGTACATTAGTACAGAATGAGTGTTGCATACAAAACACATACAATGCTGGGCGTATAGTACATTAGTACAGAATGAGTGTTGCATACAAAACACATACAATGCTGGGCGTATAGTACATTAGTACAGAATGAGTGTTGCATACAAAACACATACAATGCTGGGCGTACAGTACATTAGTACAGAATGAGTGTTGCATACAAAACACATACAATGCTGGGCGTATAGTACATTAGTACAGAATGAGTGTTGCATACAAAACACATACAATGCTGGGCGTACAGTACATTAGTACAGAATGAGTGTTGCATACAAAACACATACAATGCTGGGCGTATAGTACATTAGTACAGAATGAGTGTTGCATACAAAACACATACAATGCTGGGCGTATAGTACATTAGTACAGAATGAGTGTTGCATACAAAACACATACAATGCTGGGCGTATAGTACATTAGTACAGAATGAGTGTTGCATACAAAACACATACAATGCTGGGCGTATAGTACATTAGTACAGAATGAGTGTTGCATACAAAACACATACAATGCTGGGCGTATAGTACATTAGTACAGAATGAGTGTTGCATACAAAACACATACAATGCTGGGCGTATAGTACATTAGTACAGAATGAGTGTTGCATACAAAACACATACAATGCTGGGCATATAGTACATTAGTACAGAATGAGTGTTGCATACAAAACACATACAATGCTGGGCGTATAGTACATTAGTACAGAATGAGTGTTGCATACAAAACACATACAATGCTGGGCGTATAGTACATTAGTACAGAATGAGTGTTGCATACAAAACACATACAATGCTGGGCGTATAGTACATTAGTACAGAATGAGTGTTGCATACAAAACACATACAATGCTGGGCGTATAGTACATTAGTACAGAATGAGTGTTGCATACAAAACACATACAATGCTGGGCGTATAGTACATTAGTACAGAATGAGTGTTGCATACAAAACACATACAATGCTGGGCGTATAGTACATTAGTACAGAATGAGTGTTGCATACAAAACACATACAATGCTGGTATAGTACATTAGTACAGAATGAGTGTTGCATACAAAACACATACAATGCTGGGCGTATAGTACATTAGTACAGAATGAGTGTTGCATACAAAACACATACAATGCTGGTATAGTACATTAGTACAGAATGAGTGTTGCATACAAAACACATACAATGCTGGGCGTATAGTACATTAGTACAGAATGAGTGTTGCATACAAAACACATACAATGCTGGACGTATAGTACATTAGTACAGAATGAGTGTTGCATACAAAACACATATAATGCTGGGCGTATAGTACATTAGTACAGAATGAGTGTTGCATACAAAACACATATAATGCTGGGTATAGTACATTAGTACAGAATGAGTGTTGCATACAAAACACATACAATGCTGGGCGTATAGTACATTAGTACAGAATGAGTGTTGCATACAAAACACATACAATGCTGGGCGTATAGTACATTAGTACAGAATGAGTGTTGCATACAAAACACATATAATGCTGGTATAGTACATTAGTACAGAATGAGTGTTGCATACAAAACACATACAATGCTGGGCGTATAGTACATTAGTACAGAATGAGTGTTGCATACAAAACACATATAATGCTGGGCGTATAGTACATTAGTACAGAATGAGTGTTGCATACAAAACACATACAATGCTGGTATAGTACATTAGTACAGAATGAGTGTTGCATACAAAACACATATAATGCTGGGCGTATAGTACATTAGTACAGAATGAGTGTTGCATACAAAACACATACAATGCTGGTATAGTACATTAGTACAGAATGAGTGTTGCATACAAAACACATATAATGCTGGGCGTATAGTACATTAGTACAGAATGAGTGTTGCATACAAAACACATATAATGCTGGGCGTATAGTACATTAGTACAGAATGAGTGTTGCATACAAAACACATACAATGCTGGGCGTATAGTACATTAGTACAGAATGAGTGTTGCATACAAAACACATATAATGCTGGGCGTATAGTACATTAGTACAGAATGAGTGTTGCATACAAAACACATATAATGCTGGGCGTATAGTACATTAGTACAGAATGAGTGTTGCATACAAAACACATACAATGCTGGGCGTATAGTACATTAGTACAGAATGAGTGTTGCATACAAAACACATACAATGCTGGGCGTATAGTACATTAGTGATGCCATATTACCTTAAGTGATATGCTTTTGTCCTGATCATGGCCATGTGCACATGGAGATTTTTGCATTGCCTGCTTTTCTATGTGTGTACTAATTACAGTGTCGGTCCTGTTCTTCTTCACTACTGTACTATTTGGGCGATGCAGAGACATGACATTTTTATATCTTCTTGGAATATATGTTATTAACTCAAGCTTATTTAATTACTTAAGCCTAATTTCTTCACAAAACTCAAAACATACAGCAAGTACAAATGAGGAATACAAAATACAAACTACAGAAATAATATATAAATGCATACTACTTGTAGCAACAAATGATGTGATTAAATATGCTTTATAATACAATAGTAAAACTGATCAGAACTATAGAGGAAATTGCAGAAGAAATCCAAAAACAAATAAAACTCTTGGTAGCAAAGCTCATCAAATGGCACTAGTGTGGAACTAATCTGTGGCACAGTTAGTAAAATAATCCGTAAGTAGTGACCCACTCACACCCCCAGAAATTAAATGTACTAACTCATCAGTCACACAACTGTGGAGAAAGAGGGTCATTCCTGAAATTATATTACACGCAACCTGATGAAATTTGACTATAATATAATTCAACCACTACAGCAACTGATGAAATTTACCAAAAATTGTTATATACGTGTACTGAATTTAAAAGATATACCCAAATATTGGCATTCACAAATTAGACCACAAAACATCAACTTTGCAAACACTGACACACTACTATGCATGCACTGAACAACAATCTTGGTGCAAGCAAAAACTCCATTTTAAAAATGTAATAAAATACAGTCTTTTGCAGGGAGGCAATCCCCCCTGAAGCCCTCATTTGGGGGCAACATCCCAACACCCCCTGTTAATTATATATGCACATTGTCAAGGAGAACTAGGAGATCCTATACACCTGTTGACTATCTATGTAGCCAACCAAATTTTGCTGACTAAACAGTTGTCGACCAACTATAAAGTCAACAAATTTCAGTGGATCTATATATATATATATATATATATATATATATATATATATATATATATATATATATAGATACACATATATATATATATATATATATATATATATAAATTGTTTCTTTATATAGTTTATGTTTAATTAAAATTTAAAGTGCTATTCTACTTTGTATACTCCTCACAGCAAGAGGTTCTCCGGTTCGATCCTCGTCTGGGGTGCCTTCTGTGCGGAGTCTGCATGTCCTCCCTGTGGTCGCGTGGGTTTCCTCCATGTGCTCTGGTTTCCTCCCACATCCCAGAGACATGCTGTAGGTGGATTGGACACTTTAAATTGGCCCTAGGTGTGAGTGCATGCATGTGTGTGCCTTCTGTGGAAGGTTGGGTGCCGAGCTGGCAACTCGACACTGTAAAACTCCACTGCCAATCATGAGCAGACAGGTGATCCACTGTGGCGACCCCTAACTGGGAAAAGCCTAAAGAAGAAGAAGAATTCTACTTTGTGTACTACAAATATTCAGCTTTTTTTGCTTGCTGTTTAAATAAATGTAGCTTGTGTATCATTGCATTCCATGTGTATGAGCTGTATGGACATACACAATAGTTCTCTTGCTGAGGTCTTGCTTGTTGGGCTTGACCTTCTAAAATTCCCTCCAAAGTTAGGGAAACACCAATTTTCATTACTTTTCTAACCAAAGATATTGATACCAATTGTTCTCAACTGATATCTTTACTGGAAGAAAAACTTCTGCTTTTTGAACAGTGAGGATGTCTTGTGAAAGAAAATAACCCCATTAGTACACAGTGTTTTGCACTCCTCCAGGGAATAAGAAAAGCTACTGCTTCTGATCATTTACAATTGATATTTATTTGTACTGGAAAAGGTTTCAGCTTTTGTAGTGTTAATTTGCTTTGTGAGTGTAATGAAATATGCTGATGCTTGGGCATTTTACTTAGCCAGGGAATAAGTCAAGTGGAAGCTGATTGGTTGTTTAACTGTTTCTAGCTGTATAAACTGTTGCCCTTGCATGCACAGAGCACTACATAAACTCAAGGCACTGGAATCAAGTCTACTAAAGACTTAGTTTTTCATTCCTTATTCTCCTCACACATTAAATTACGATCCCTACCTTGGGGATGTATAGCCACTCAATCCTTGCCATAGTGTAGTCTGTAGGATTTGAGCTACAACAAGTTGCTTCCTTTGTCACCCAGCTAAGTGAAGACATGCACTCTTGTACCAATGTGTACCTTTCCCCATTCTCATAACCTAGCAACACTATTCTATCATCAAGACTTAGCACAGGTGTGTTATAAAGTAGGTCCAGTAAAAGAGATAAAGCTCATTAAATTCCAACATATACATGATGTCTCTGCAGGGTACATAGTTACCATTATATAATAAAACTCTCTAGTTAACTTATTTTATACCAGTTCATCTACTACACCTTTTTCTGGAATCATGGGACCACAGACTACCATTATAATCATATGCTGCCAGTATATTATTACTAAGGACATTGCAACAGTGTACAAACTACCTCAGGCTCATTTACAGCCACTTATTTTTTACTCAAAGCTTACATATGATATAAATGTAAATATCTGAAAAACCTGGAGACTAGCTTCTCATCAAAGCTTAGTGTCACAGGTCATCATTACCCATGTGCAAGTTACATCTTTGTGCCACTGTCAAAAAAAAATTTCTTATGACAAAATATTTAGGAAGTCTCTGTCCAAAGCGCAAATGCCTCTGAGACATAAATCAAAATTATCAACTGTATGATAATGATCCACAGGCTAGACATTTAGCACTACTAACAGAGACACTGCCAGAGGTGTTCTTATTCTGGCATACCTGTGTATTTAAACCCTCTTGGGCCAGTCACTGCACAAGGAAAAGTCCTATTATAGGTTATACAATGGATACACTACTCATCAGGCTGGACAGGGAAAGAGTGACTGTGCTACAATATGACAGGTTACTTGGGCATTCAGATCACATCACTCTAGGTGCACATATGATATTGTCGTTGTTCATGTAGGGTTCATGTAGGTGTGAATGACTTGCAACATACATCCTTGGATTACATGAAAAGAACCACAGACAAATTCTCTGAATATGCATCCAGTGTTGGCATGAAGCTAATCTACAGAGTCATTCTACATTTACTAATGATGATGCTAAAATATAAACAAAAATTGTTTAACTTCAATTACCTTAGTTATTGGTGCCACTCCAAGGACATCAAATGAGTGTCTACTGGAGGGAGGGGGAGATGCTCAACACTCCTGCCTGCTTTGCTAGGGATAGCCTGCATATCCGTACTCTTGGCAGTTTTTATACTGACCAAGACATTCTCCACCCACTTAGTTCCTTTTTCAGACAATGCAAGTCTGGTCCACCTACCAATATAATCAAACCAAATCAGGACAGAAAAAAAGTAACAGTAATCATTAATAGAAGCCTCAGTAGGAATTTGCCCTCCCGAAAAGTCCTACTGACAATAGAAAACAAGAACCTTTGCATTATTACTGAAACTTTTCTCCATTGCAGTCATAAAGCCCCCATCCCGACCATATTTCAATGCCTACTTCTTACTCAGAACTTCTACTGAGAGTATCTTTGTTACCGATGATGGTATGTCCATAGTCCTTTAGAGCTCCCTTACTTTAGAGACATACACAGGAAGATAATGACCTTGAACTTTTCCTTTACAGGTAGCTATCATTAAGATTGCTTATCATTTCTCATTCAAATGCAGAAGCCCTCCTGTTATTTCCTTAACATATTAATATATTTAAACAAGCTTAAGCCATAGTGCTTAAGATTTTTGGTTTATATCTCCAGGGTTTGGGGTTGAAATCTGACCTCTAGTGACTATCTTAT
Organism: Protopterus annectens; assembly: GCF_019279795.1. Lineage (NCBI taxonomy): Eukaryota > Metazoa > Chordata > Ceratodontiformes > Protopteridae > Protopterus > Protopterus annectens. The sequence continues at coordinate 1,035,976,318 of NC_056730.1, forward strand.
GTTTGAATGGTTTTCCTCTGGGCACTTCTTCTCACATTTCCCTCATTACACCCACGCACTCACACACACACACACACACACATACATATATATATATGTATTAATATATATATATATATATATATATATATATATATATATATATATATATATATGGGTTCCCTTTAAATCATTGAATGTTCAGAACATCGAAGTTCTGATCATCGAGACCAGAACATCGATATTCAGAACATCGAAGGTTTAAAGTAGAAGTGCCAGGTAAGTGAGATTGTGGAATGTTGGGAGTGTATGCAGGGGAGCAAGGTGCCCTGCATGTTTTGTGTGTGTGTGTGTGTGTCTGTCTGTCTGTCTGTCTGTCTGTGTGTGTGTGTGTGTGTGTGTGTGTGTGTGTGTGTGTGTGTGTGTGTGCCATCTAAGTTTTGGCATTGCAGATTGGGTACGGGAAATCTCCCGTTTAGCACTACTGCATATAGCGGTAAACGGGAGATTTCCCTTACCCCACTGTAGTGCGATCTCGGAGTTGGAATATTAAAGTAGGGGGTGTGGGGGGCACAGGCCTTCATAACATAGTGTTTGTAATTTTTTTTTACGGTTCATTTTGAATTTTCGATGTTCTGAACATTGATGTTCTGAACATTCGATGATTCAAAGTGAATATATATTTATATAAATATATATATATATATATATATATATATATATATATATATATATATATATATATATATGTGTGTGTGTGTGTGTGTGTGTGGGGGGGGGGGGTCTACTTCACATCACCTAAAACCCATTTGACTTATTTTCATTTCGCCAAGACCAAATCACCTGATTTTCAAAATACTGAAAACTCATTGACTGAATCTCATTTCACTGAATTGTAAGCCATAGACATGATGTGGGTTTCCATTCACCTGTGACTTGTTTGTGATGCAAAGAATTTCTGTAACTTACAGTGCTGACTGTCAGAATACCGATAGTCATGTAGAAAGTGGTGTTGTAGTGTTTTTAAGTGTGGCTATATCTCTTTACGTTTTTTGGGAAGTATCTAAAGTAATATGGCGGATGTTTTGTGCTTCCCCAACAGTAGTTCCTTTATTCCAACAAATAGCACAAGTACTGAGTACTTTCACAGAATGTATTTGTTCCATCAGGTGATAGCATCTGTGCTTTTCATCTAGCTGTTTTTATACTTACCAATTAATACATTAATTGAATAATCATTGTTAAAATCATTAACTTTTAAAGTTGCATTTCTTTATAAGCTTCAAATATACATAATCATATAATCATAAGCATAAAAACAAAAACAAAACACATTAAAATACAAATACAATGTTTAGTATATTCACTTAATACAATTATGTAACTGATTTAATTCGGGTTTAAGAGAAAATATTTAATTGAGACCTGGGGGGGGGGGTACATGCATTAAAGTGCAGTATCCACTTATTTTCCTTTCTTTCAGTATAGTTCTTGATGTCCCACCTCTCTTTGTTAGAGATGCATTTTCTAAAATTAAAAATTTAAATACATGCTGCTCATTTGTATTAAGTACATGTTTATACAGAGAGTTAGTAAAAACCTGTCTCCTTATTTCAGACATGTGACTGCTTATACTCTGTTTAAATTATTGGTTTGTTTTTCCTATATAGAACGCTGTGCATAGCACATCTTGCCATATAAATAATGTTGCTAGTGTTGCAATTTCCATATATGCTTACAGCATACACACTTCCCACATCTATATGTTCCTACATATTTCTTCTTAAGTGAACTATTGCTTTGTTGTTCTTTGTAACAATTTATTTTTTATAGTGCTATATTTCCTATATATAAAAGTGGGATTTGCACCTATGCTGTTCATTTCCGGTATCAGAGACAACATGGGCCAATGTTTGTATATAATGTACCTTATATTTCTAATATTTTGGTCATAGTTCATGATGTATTTACATTCCTTATGTATACTTAATTTCTCTTTCATTTTGCTGTGTACACTTTTATGAGAGAAGATTGGCGTATAAATATTATTACGCTTAGACATGACTTCACCCTTTATTTCTAATGCTTGTTGTTTTTTATACCCCTCTGTTCAAATTCATTGGCTAGTATGTCTAGTTGTCTATTATAAGTGATGTCTATAGTATTAAGCCTACTGACTCTAGCCATTTTATTTCTCATGATGTAACTAGAAATGTGTGGGGGATGCATGCTGTCTGCTGCTAAATGTGTGTTCTTTTTTACTTACTTCTTATATAGAGAGGTTTCTAATCTACCTCCATTGTTATTTTCTTTATGAATGTCAAGGAAATCTATGGCTTTATAGTCAACTTGTTCATTAAATGTTAAAAAAGTGGTGCTACTCTGTATTTCTTCTATAAATTAATTTAATCGACACAATGGACCATCCCAAATGAGAAAAATGTCATCCACACAATGCTTGTAAAATGACAGATTCTTATTGATGTATTTATTGGTTGCATCCATAATGTTGTCCTTTTCCCACACACTCATAACTATATTTGCATACGGATTAGCTACCGGTGTTCCCATAGCTACTCCTGATATTTGTTTATAGTATCTATTTCTAAACATGAACACATTATGTTCTAATATTAGTTGTAATAAGTCACATATTAAATCTAATTTTAGCTTTACAGTCATGCAGACTTGCAATTACGTTGATAAGTTATCACAATTACGTATACAAAGGGGATTCAGGGCAGATGAATCATATACAGCTTCACAGCAGTGTTAGAACATAACAGGGCTAGTGGTTGTTATGCAGTATGGAGAATAAATAGGAGCAATAGAGAGGCTGTTGAAAACTAAAAAAAAAAAAAATTAAGTCCAGTGAATCTGATGGCTTCACATTATCACCACTTAAAATTTTATTTGTGAGGTAATATATATGTGCAGATATATAAACACAGCAATTAGAATTCAACAGACGTTCTGGTTTGTGAAGTACATTTATGTAAGATTGTATGTGTGTCCATAAATATTGTATTTATAGGTTCATAGGTTCATAGGTTCATACTAGGCTATCTGCCCTAGGGCATTTATAAGCCTAGCCAGAGTGTGTTTGGCTTTCGCCACCCATTTTAAATTAATTTTGCTATGCCCTTTTTCGAGGTTAGTATACTGTGCCTCTGTCTAACAGTGACACAGAAGTGATACCCGGGGTAAACCTACGATCTCCCATCCACTCATCAAGATTCCTCTTGAAGAGAGTCAATGAGGGACTCTGCCTAACCTGGACTGGGATTTTATTCCAGAGTGCAGGGAGCCTCTGGGTTATGAATCTGTCCCTCTAGCATGTTCTATTTACTTCAGTGCTTAGGTTCAAGTCTCTCGAGCACGTAGCTCGATGGGATTTGGATTTTCTGAGGTGCAGCATGTCCATTAATTCCGGGTTGGACATGGCTTTATACGTCAGGCACAGATCGCCTCTGAGCAGGCGGTATGCCACTGAGTAGAGCTGAAGTTTCTTTAACCGGGCAGCATATGGCATCTGTTTGAGCCCTTTGATCCTCTTGGTGAGGTACTTTTGGGGTCTTTCCAGTTGCTGCAGGTGTCTGGTAAGGTACATCCCAAAAGGGGCATTGTACTCAATTATGGGCCTGATGAGGGATGAGTAAAGAGGCACGATGACTTCCCCTGATCTAGATGTGAATCCCTTCATGATTAGGTGGGCTATATAAAATGTTTTTCTAACCACTTTGGCCACGTGGTTGTCAAATGAGAGATTGCTATCAACTTGGGTCCCCAGGTCCCTAATTACTTCTTCTGTACTTAATGGATTACCACCTATGTGGTAATTTGTGGGCACTTTGTTTTTGCCAAAGGGGATGACTATACAATTTTTGGCGTTTACCTTGAGGCCATGGCTCTGGCACCAGTTGTCTGTTTCTATGAGGCCCTTTTGGAGGATGCTTGTGTCGGCTGGAGAGTCGATTATGGGGCCCAGTTTGCAGTCATCTGCAAACTTGGTCAGCCACAGTCATTCTGTGTTGGCCTGTACCTCCGAGAAATATATACCGAACAAGAGAGGTCCCAGGACTGAGCCTTGTGGGACACCACTTGTAACTGGTTTGGAGTCTGACATGGCTCCAGCAATTCTAACCATGTGGGTTCTGTCCTTGAGCCAGTTTGCAACCCATCTAGTGACATAGGGGTTTATATTTAAGCTTGTGAGCTTATCTATAATGCCCGAGTGGGGTATTGTATCGAAGGCTTTTGTGAGGTTCAGGTAGGCTGTGTGGACCACCTTCCCCTTGTCAATGGCCTTGGTGACTGTTTCAAAGAAATCAACCAGGTTTAAGAGGCAGGATCTGCCCTTAACAAAGCCAAACTGGGTAGGATCCAGTGTCTGTAGGTCCCCAATATCTTTATTTATGAGGTCCATGATGATCCTTTCCATAGCTTTGCAGACCAAGCTAGTCAGGCTTATGGGGCGATAGTTTCCAGGATCCGTTGAGGCACCAGCTTTGTGGAGTGGGACCACTGTTGCTGTACACCACTCTTTGGGTACATATCCTGTAGTAAGGCTGAGATTGAACAGTAGTTTTATGTTTGGGTTTAGCTCTTCTTGGAGTTCATGTAGGACGCAGCCCGGGACACTGTCTGGTCCCATTGAAGCTGTGATTTTTGCTTTGGAGAGGGCGGCTCTTACCTGAGCATCTGAGATGTCAGGGGGGCAGCACTCTGCTGGGATAGATATTTGCCCTTTTGGTGGGGAGGTGGGGGGAGTTTGCACTGAACCTGTCAGCTAGGATGTTGGCAATGTCTGTGGGTTCGATGTATTTTTTGTCATTTTGGACTAATTCTGAGCATATCTGGGAATTCCCACCCAGGTTCCTAACATAACTAAAGAAAGCCTTGTGATTATCCTTAGTGTCCTGTGCAATTTTTCTCTCGAAGCTGGCCTTAGACGATTTTATGAGTGCCTGTAGTTTTTTGCTAATACTGATCAGAGATGCCTTCCCTTATTGGGATTTTGCTCTATCATATAGAAGCTTCTTCCTTCTATTGTATAGTTTGTTTATGGCTGGGGTCCACCAGACAGGATGTCTGCCTTTGGAGGATTGGGTCTTGGTTTTATTTGGGATTGCATGATCCATGCATTCCTGAAGGTGTTCATAGAATGTGTTTATAAAGGATTCTGTGGTCTGGGCCATATTTTCCACAGGCTCGGGGTCTTTGAAGGATTCCACCTCGGTTTTGAGGAGTGTGAAATTTGCTTTAGAGAAGTTTTTCACTGTGATTTTCTGGGCAGGGGGTGGGGTCGGGATGTGAATATCCAGTGAGATTAGTTTATGGTCTGATCTTACCAGTGAGGGATACACTTCTGGTCTGGAGCATAGAGTCCCCATGTTGGTGATGATCAGGTCCAGTATGTTTTCCCCTCTTGTGGGAGTGGTAACAAGTTGTTCCATAGCATTTGAGTTTATAAATTCTAGGAACCTTTGGGCTAGGGTGTTGGAGCTAGAGTAATGCTCCCAGTCTATGTTTGGGTAGTTGAAGTCGCCCAATATAATGGTGTTTGGAGAGACCTTAATATTTTCCAGTGTTCTCAGGAAGGCCGAGTGGGGTTCCTGGGTTTGGGAGGGTGGTCTGTAGCAGGCTATAAACTGGAAGGCAGTTTTACCCACTGTTAGTTGCACATGGATCGTCTCTGATGCTTCGTGCTGTGCCACCAACCTGGAGGTGTGGGTATCTTTGACGAATATTGATACTCCCCCTCCTTTTGTGGTTTGGTCCAAGTTTTGGGGCTGAAAAGCATGGTATGAGGTATAACCTGGTAGTGCTGGGGTGCTCTCGGCAGCCTTGAACCAGGTTTTTGTTGCTGCACAGATATCAATGTTTTCCATGCTAAGGAGAGTTTCCAGTGCGTGCATCTTGAGGTTTAGAATTCTGGCGTTGAGTAGCATTACTCTTAGTTTCTTATCCCTTGTGATACCTATGGAGGTGGGTTTGTCTTTTGAGCCTTGCCTAAAAAAAGGCACTATGGGGGAAGCAAGAGCCTTTGCCAATATCCGAAAGCCCAGGGGTGACAGGTGCAAGCCGTCCCTAGCGAAGCATCGTGGCTTGGCGAGCATGTCATCCCAGGCTGAAAGGCATTGGATCCCATTTGAATGACACCAATACTTAAGCCAGTTGTTGAAATTGATCATCTTGTCTTCATATTGTGGCATTATTCTTGGTGAGGGTAAGATGCTACTCAAGGTCAGGGTCATACCGGCCTGGGCTACATGCTCATAGAGCTCCTCTATGTCTCTTTTCATGTAGTCCAGGGAGGTATGTCTCAGGTCATTCACACCAGCATGGACAATGACCGAGTCATATTTGTACTTGCCTTGGAGTGACCTGAGTGCTTGTGTTATGTGGCGGATCCTAGTGCCCGACAGGCAGCTCACCGTGACCTTCGCCTTGTTCAGCCTGGTGAGTGGGATGTCAGTGTGCCTGACGATAGTGTCACCTATTACAAGTGTATCAGGTGTGTTGTTTAGCCTTAAGGGCTGTGACTGTTAGGCACACTGGCTTTGTGAGCTATGTGTTGCACGTGATTTGTTTTGGGGTAGCGGTTGCTTGGGTGTCTGCTTTGGAGGTCTCTGCTGCTTAGGCAGATTTTTATTTAGAGCCTCCGAGTATGTTTTTGTGTGTTTATGTGTTTGGTTTGCTGTCGTGGTAGGTCTATGTGAGACTGGAATCGTAGTGAGTGTGGTTTCCTTCTCCTCCTGACTGGTTACGCCAGTACTGAGTTGAGAGAGCTTAGCCTCCAGTTTGGCTATACGGTTGCATCTTTCACATGTGTTGGAATTTGTTGGGAGGAGGAGGAGAGGGTTGTCTGTGTACATGAGGCAGTTGTAACATTGCCTCAAGATTCACAGATTCACCAGCTGGACCAGAGAGGAGATTGACAACTGACCTTTGGACATGCTAGAATAGTATTGGGAATTCCTTTATAATTGAAAAAAGGGCCAATGGGGAACAAGGTACTCAAGGGGAGTTTGTGAGGGTGTAGTGCTTTTAATTTTTTAGTGCTGACTTATATAATTGCTTTAGTGAGCAAGTGCCAGGTAACTTAAATGCAATGTGTTACAGGTAACTTAAATGCAAAAATGACAAACAGTAACTTTCTTTCAAGTGAAACAAGGAAATAAGTACAGTAAGCAATGCAGATATAACTAGGGATCCACAGAAGTGCTGAAAAGCCGCATTTTAGGTGGAATTAGCGTTTCAGGGATATAACAAGCAAACAAACAACAAGCATACAAACAAAGCTAGATTCAGCAGGCCTGGATCTAGTCTATGCTACAGCAAACAAGGTGTACCAATTTCAGTAAGAAACAGTTCAAATATGCAGGCACTATAAGCCTTTAACCAGAAATTCCCAGCTCAGAAGGGCAAAGTCCAGCCTCTCCTCCCACAAGAGTGCAGACCACGAACCTTCTTAATGTAAAATAACTGGCCTGAAGCCCAAGTGCTTAAACCAGAACTAATACACTTTTAGAATAACAGACACTGAGCCCTCAATCAGCAGTTCCCAACTTAGAAGGATGTAAGCTACCTGTCCTGCCACCACAGTGCAGGCCACAAACCTTCCTAATGTAAAACAATTGGTCTGAAGCCCAAGTGCTTAATCCAAAAGACTTAGAATGATAGCTACACTTTAATCAAGTTACTACCAAGCAGTAATAAATGCAATTGAATACTTTAAAGAATGCCTGGATTAGTGCTAAAGTTATACAAACAAAGCTAGATTCAGCAGGCCAGGATCTAGTCTATGCTACAGCAAACAAGGTGTACCAATTTCAGTAAGAAGCAGTTCAATTATGCAGGCACTATAAGCCTTTAACCAAAAATTCCCAGCTCAGAAGGGCAGAGTCCAGCATCTCCTCCCACAAGAGTGCAGACCACGAACCCTCTTAATGTAAAATAACTGGCCTGAAGCCCAAGTGCTTAAACCAGAATTAATACACTTTTAGAATAACAGACACTGAGCCCTCAATCAGCAGTTCCCAACTTAGAAGGATGTAAGCTACCTGTTCTGCCACTACAATGCAGACCACAAACCTTCTTAATGTAAAACAACTGGTTTGAAGCCCAAGTGCTTAAACTAAAAGGCTTAGAATGAGTTATCCCAAGCAGTAATAAATACAGTTGAGTACTATTAATATGATGCAAAGGCAAAATAAAGTAGGAAGAAACACAAATACAGTAAAAGCAGATACATTTTTTTTTCATCCATGTATGTTTTTTTTTCTGCTGTAATATCATGAAACAAACATGGGATGTGCCTATACAAATAAAGAAATTCTTTGCATCCATGCCAAGAATGCGTAATAAAGGGATATGATTGGATAATTCTTTGTAGTGCATGGAGCTTCAACTGCCCCATGCACTATTAGAGGGGAAAACATCACCAGCATTCAAAGCTGTAAAGCACTTAGCAAGTTCTGTCAGAAAGATAGCGGAAAAGATTCTGTTACATCCGAAAAATTCAGAGACACAATGCTGGCACAGACAGCAGGCAGAAACAAATTTAGTTTTTATGCTGCTTCTGTCAGTTGCTGGCCAGTACTTGTAGGTTTAACTGCCTAGTAAGATACCCGATCTTAACAATTGAATCAGAGGTTGTTTAACATTTGTGAGGATTGGGTCTTTTACTGTAAAAGTGATTAACTGATTTGCCTTTTTCCAGATATCTGAGGATAATCACCACACTCCATGCACTAAATAATTATGAATGATGCATTAAATAGTGTAGCCAATAAGGTTTTTCTTTCAATCTTTAAGGCAGTCATCAAACCTGTTATTAAATATTGTTGGCTGCCTGTTTATGTAATGAAAGACAATACTGCAGATTGGAAAAAATACAGACGTATTATATTAGACAAATTATCAAGTCAAACATATAGATTATGAGAACAGGTTAGCCAGGCTGCCACTGTATTCAATTATATATATATATATATATATATATATATATATATATATATGTAAAATAGGACCAAGAATTAATATGTAACTATATAAACAATGATGACATGGCATCACTATTACATATTGAATTTAAGTTTCATTCACAAGGAACTTGAAATAATTGCTTATCAATTGTGGAGGGAAGATCATATCATGGAGTATCAGTAAACCATGGAACAATCTAACATTGGACATTAGAAGTGCTAGATGCCTTGAGAGTTTTAAGAGCTTAGTGGATACTCAGTTTAATAAATGCCTGCATTGTTATTCTTTTACTCTTATTAAGATCTTATAAAGTCCCTTTGAAGTTCCAGAGTGTCACTTATTGTACAGACAAATATCAGAACTAAAAAAATAACCCCTGATTTCAAACATGGATGACAATACCACTCCTGTCTGCTAGCTCTTGGCAGGCCTTGAACAAATGGACTATAGGACATTCATTGCTACAGGAACAAATGCAGCAGTATCAAATCTGGATTGGAGGCGTGCATATCTGAGGTGAGGATCAGAAACAGGACAAATATTTGTAAAGTTATTTATCAGGGAGGTTTGTTAAAAGGGATTGTCGGGGAGTTTTTTTTTTTCTTTAAATTGCATCTGCCAGCCAGAAAATGATATTAGACATTGATCTGAGTAAAGCTCTGGAGAATATGAAGTTTAAGTGAGGACATCAATATACAATAATTATCATGATTTATTTCAGGACAAAGGACTTATAAATGTATAATCTGATATTTTAATGTGGGACTTTAAGGTGCAGATTAAGAGAAAATTGGGAGTTTAACTGAATTAAAACTAGGAAGTTATGGTTGGTTGTTCATGTAGCTGTGTATGGTAGGGTATGAAAGGGGTTATTAAGAAAAAGAAAGAAAAAAAGAAGAATTGGCCTATGAGGATAAACATGAATATAATAAAGATGTTGAGAGAAAAGGAGAGCATAAAGAAATCAGATGTCTAAAGGTTGCCAATATAAATATGATGAAAGGACTAGAAAGTTAACAAAGATAGTCAATTAGAGTTAACATGAAGTGCCAAAAGAAATGTGCAAGGACCGAAGAAGGGAAGAAGCCTTTTTTAGTAGTTGGGCATGATGAATAAAATGCAAGTTGTACGAAGTGAGTTATGAGAGAGGATAGGTGGGTGAAGTAGGAGGACAACAAAGAATGTTTCTTAAGAAGTTCTTGCCACAAGCATTTCTGGTTCAAATGAGAAGATAAATTCCTGTATGGTGGAGGAGTTTATACCGAGTGGGGCTCACTGGAATGATGCGGGGGCTGACATCCTGTAGCTATGAGAATGTTTGTTAACATTAAAGAATACAGTCAGACAGTGGCTGGTTTACTTTGTTCTGATATGCAAAAACCTTGGCTGTTTTCACAGGTTCTCTGTCAAACATGTACAGCAAAACACTTTATATATTTAATTATTTATGTATGTATCATTATCTGACTGGGCTAGTCCTACTTGTTTAATGGCCTCTTTTCATGGAAGGCCCAAAGTGATATTTATACTGTTGCTACAGGAAATTTGCCCAGGGTGTTGGGGAAATTCCCATACTCATTGGAGCTGCTAGATGGCAACAAAGAACTCCTACAGGAGCAAGAAAGAGGCCTAAGGGTTGCAGCAGCATGGAAGATGAGGAGGGAAAAGCTCTGGAGAGTATGTAGGAGGAAAGGGAGAATATGGAGAAAAAATTGTTTGATATGGAGCTTCAGAATGTAAACAAAGATTCCAGTGTGGTGTATGTTACAAATGATCAGGGTTCAGCTCTCTCTCTCTTGAGAAGGAAGGAAGTGAATCTGTTGAAGTGGTGCAGACAACAGAACAGCTATCACAAGAGCTTGTGGATGATGTTCTGTTAAAAATAATTGAGTAGGATGGCCAAGGTGACAGTTCTGCTGTTTCATGGGGTGAGACAACAGATAACTTTCTTGGAGGTGCTGAGGATGGTAATGTGGAAAAGGAGCCAGGTGATGTGACAGCAGAGGATGCAGCAGTGAAAGAAAGTAAAAGAGAAAAGCAGCAACAAACTGTAAGTTAAACTGTTTTTCAAAGCAAGTGAAGGCCAACTGTGATAATAAGATCAAGAAATGAGACTGTAATAGACAGATATAATGATGAGACCTTGGTAACAGCTCTGGTATTTGAAGCTCAAGAAATTCAGTCTTTTTCACATAACGGGAAAGAGACTTTTTGTGACTTTACATTTGAAATTGATAATGCAAAAAAAAAGAAGTACTCCTATCAGCGAAACAAGTTTCTGGTAGTAATGTAAATGTTCAAAAAATGTTACCTTGCAGTTTACACTGATGGACTTGAAGAAGATGTTAAAAATGCATGCAGGTTCTTTGTGAAACATTTGATAATATTGTTCAAGTTAGAGATCGAGAAACTTGTGGAATGGAGGTTGGACGCTGAAAGCTGTGTTGAAATATGAAACAAAATATATGTGAAAACATTTGTTATTTTTGTGGTTGGTCATAGAGTGGCATTAAGATATGTTGGTCTAAATCAGGATTCTTTTGTGGGGAATTTTTAAATTTGTACAATGTATCCAATGTGGAGAGAAAGGACAAACAGCGAGAAAGTTTGTGCCTGAATGCAAGTTGCATAAAAAGGGAACAATTTTGGGTGGATTTTCAAGAGAAAACAGTAAATAATGAAAAAAAGAGGAAAGGGAAGAAACCACACATGAGGAAGTACAACAAGAGGCTGGGGAAAGTGTGAACTAGGTGGAGAAGAAACTGTAGAAGAATCAAAAATACGTAGGAGAAAAGTGATAGAGTGCATGCAGGAAGATGGCACAGGAGAAGGGACTTATTCTAATAATTTATCTGAAGCTCTAGCCAGTGAAAAATCTGATTCTGAGGACCAACAATTATTTATACATAATGCAAGGAAAATAATAATTTGTGGAAAGAGTAAAAATAAGAAAAAATAAAATAAAAAAAAAATGGTTTACTCTATTCTTAAAAAGAAGGAAAAGCAACAGTTTTAGAGTAATGGAATGGTGTGCTAAATGTGATGGGGATGTTATTCTTTTAGAGAGAGGATATACAATTCCTGACAAGTGAAGAAAGACTGCAAACAGAAAAACTGTGGGGTGGAAATATAATATAGAAATTAGGAAGTGGATGTTGTTCTGGAGTGGTTGTGTTGTGTAAAAACATTGAAGATACTAGATATAAAGTTAATAACAATGAGAAGATTAACTATTCTGGATGTGAGATAGAGAGAACATGTTTATAGAATTATAGCATTATATGCATATATAACTAGCAGGGAAAGAGAAAAATGTGTTTCATTAAATATTAGACTATGTGGTGGTTAACATGAAGATTGTAACTGCAGGGGACTTTCATTGTAATTTAAGGGGGAAATGCAAAACCAAAGGAAAATATGTAAAACAATGTAGTAAGTGATAAAATGTGGTAAATTAGCTGAATACAATAAAAGTCAAAGGGCTTAAAGAAGGGGACACTTTTGTAATTGATTATTTTGTATTGTCATAAAGCTTAGGGATAGCAGAGAGTGGCACAGTTGTGCAATGGAGGTGATGGATGAAAGGGAATATATTAAAATAGTAAAGGGAACAAAAAGAATAAATGAACAACTATAGGATGTTATTGCAGAATGGGATGTACTGCAGTTATGGAAGGATTATATATCCATGAAGAATATCTATTAAAGGTGGCCTGAATGGTTGAATAAATTTAAAATGAATTATAAAAAGTATTTTTTTTCAAAGGTAGGATAATATATTTATTTATTTATTATTTCATTTTACATATGTTGACTGGGATAGTCAGACTGGATACATGTCCATTTTCAGTGGAGGCCCGGGTAGAAAAGCTCCAAGGTAGAACATACAGTAAAAATCACAAAATGATTACAAGTTACACACAGCTTACAGGCTCCAGTTGAGCAAGTAGGAAATATAATCATACATTTTTAAAACTGTTGATAAATTGACTAGGCAATGTAACATGATTACAGACTATAGAGGAGGATTTAGTTAGGTTTTGAACAAGGACATAGCCAGTGAGTTTCAAAGCATAGCTTGAGGCTTTTTTGAACTGAGTTAAAAGAGGGTTAAAGAGTAAGATCAGCAGGAAGAGAGTTCCAAGTTTTGCCAACAGAGTTAACAAACAGAGAGTCCCCAGCAGAGTTGCTGATTTTGGATGTTTGAACTAGTAGTTTATAAGAAGAGTGAAGTGGCCTCAGGTTGTTATAAGGGTTGATGATATTTTTAAGTGCAGGTGTATTATCAGGGTGGTTGAGAACTTTATGGGCAATTATAAGCAGGTTGTACTGAAGTAGGCTAGGCCATTCTAGCCACCCCAGAAGATTTAGGTTGTGACAGTGGTGGGTCCTATAACCCATGCCTGTTACAAATCTAGCAATATGGTTATAACAGCTGAAGAGTTTGCTAAGAGCAGATTTGTTCAAGTTAGTGAGTAGAGGGGAGGCATAGAGAAGAGTGGAGAGTAGATCGGAATGAGCAATAGCAGTCCTAGCAAATGGAGTAAGGAAAGATTTGATCTTATAGAGGGGGCCAAGGTTTTCTGTCAATGGTTTTGATAGTTTGATTGACATGGATATCAAATTTGATGGTGCTGTCTATTGTGACGTCTAAGAGTTTGGTTTGCACATCTGGGGAGATAATGGTACCATTATTAGATTTTATGGTAAAGAGTAGTGGGGAAGACTTACAAGTGGGCAAGACAAAAACAACTTTGTTTTGTTAGGGTTTAATATCAGCTGATGGTTAGGGAGCCAGTTGAAAAAATTCTGGGTTAATGTCATTAGATCTGTTTGGGAGGTAGCTGAACAAATTAAGGTGGAGTCATCCCCATATTGGATTCAGGTAGCATTTGGGATAACAGTGGGAAGGTCAATAATAAAGATAGAGAAAAGAAGGGGTCCTAGTATAGAGCTCTGGGGAACTCCTAGGGTGATGGGTAGATGGGTTGATCATTTGTCATTGAAGCGCACGGCTATTTAGTGAGAATGCCTTAAGGGTGTGCATGAGTATTTGGTGGTTGACCCTATTGAAGGCCGTAGAGAGATCTAAAAAGAGGGCTGATGAAAGCTTGCTATTATTTTTGTTATGGTTTATGGTGTTAGAGAAGGATGGGGGGCTGAGGTGGTACTGTGGTGTGGCCTAAAACCATGCTGTGAGTTAGAGAACAGCTTATTCTGGGTAAGATAATGCATAAGTTGTTTATGGACATACTTCTCTATAGTTTTAGCCAATGGTGACAGAATATCTATGGGTCTAAAGTTTGACAGTTCAAAGGAGCTGCCTCCTTTATGGAGTGGTATTACATGAGATATTTTCCAAATGGAGGGGATGGTGGCTTCAGATAAGGTTCTGTTGATTACAATGGATATGGGGTATGCTATGAAAACTGCTGCTTTTTGCAGATACTCTGGTGGGAGGACATCAGCTGCTAGAGTAGTTGATTTTAATTTCTAAATTAGAGATATGATAAGTGATGTAGAAACAGGCTGAAAGCTAAAGGTCAGTGGGGTATTGGCTGTGGCAAAATTTGGGTTGGAGTAGCTGGGTGCCAATTGACTGGCTAGGGATTGGATAGTCTCTGTGAAGAAACTACTGAAGATATTGGCAATGTCCTCTGGGGATTTATGTTTGGAAAATGACGGGGTAGGAGTGGAGGACTGTCCTGGGTGGAGAAGTGTGTTGATTCCTGCCCAAAACTTTTGAGGTTTGTTGTGATGTTTTTGTTGAAGATGGTAGTAGAAGGTTTTTTTTGTCTAGTATAATAGATTGTTTTTGTGTGATTCCTTAGCTGTCGGCATCTGAGTTGATCTAATGGGTCTTTTGTGGCATGCCATTTGTCCCATGCCTTATTTCTAGCTACGATTTTATATTTGGTCTCTTTTGAGTGCGACGGGGCAGTTTTTGTTTTGGTTCTAATGGAGCGAACAGGAGCATGAGAATCAAGAATAGTAAAGAATATGGAATTAAAGTATGCTACCACATCATCCAGTGAAAGATGTTTTAGGATTGACCAATTGCAAGCTTTAAGTTCATTTTGAAAATTGGTGGAGTTGAAGTTCTTATTATTTCTAATGGTTCTAAAGGTGGTCTGGTGGGGGGTTGTCCACCTTGTGCTTGATAATGTACGTAAGTAAGTGGTCACTTAGGTAATCTGGGAGGGTCACTGACTTGTACATATAGGGGTGGCTGTTGATAAGTATCCAGTCTAGGATACTGTCTTTGTTATTGGGTTTGCCTATCCAGGTGGTGGAGAATATGAGCTGTGTAAAACCATGTAGGTTGACATGGGTTGGAAGTCATTCTGAGGAACAGGGGTTCCAATCAATGTCAAAATCTCCAAGCACCATAGTTTCTTGGGGGTAGGTACTGGATAACCAGTGGAGGATGTCCACTAAGGTGTTTGTATTATTACCTGGGGGAATGTAAACGCAGACAATGTTTATGCATTTGTTATTGTTAATCTGTAGTTTGGTAATAAGAATTCTGCATTATTAAACTGGGGTGGTTGTAGGGAGACTGTAGTAACATCTACTGTATTTTTATAGAGTACAGTTACTCCACCACCCTTCCTAGTAGTATGATCTAATCTAGTATGTCATACCCTGGGGGTATTACCTATTACCTATATAACAAAAGAAGAGAAACTGAAGTATTGAAAATATGCAGAACTGTATTAGAAAAGTTTAAAAAATAATACAAGAAAGTATTATAAGATGGAAAAAGAAATATATAAAAAAATTGAGAACAAATGAAGGCATTACTAGGCAGAGATGTTATTTACAAGGGAGAAGGAAGGAGGTATATGCATATTTGGGCAAATATTAGTATAATGAAGGAAATGAAAAATGTAAAAGGAGAGGTAAAAAGAACACCAGAGCAAATTATGAGTATTGCAGTACAGCACATAGAAATATGTATAAAAGTAAAAAAGAAGGAAAATTAGAGAGAATGAGAGTAAAAAAAACAGAATGAGTTAAGGGAGAATTTGAAAAAGAAATTCCTATTAGTGAATTGGACTGGTAAAGAAAACATTTTGTAACTGTATTGGATGAATGGTAGATGGAAGGGTTTGTTTATCAAGAGTTATATAGTTACATATTAAAGTTTATATCAAAGAAAGATGAGAAGAATCAAATAAACAAATGGAGACCCATCACACTAAATAACACAGATTATAAAAAATTTCTGAGTCTAACACAGAAGAGAATAGAAGGAAGGAAAGATGAGGGATATTATGGAAGAAAGTAGATATGGTATGAAAGGGAAGGAATGTCAAGAAATATTATTGGTTGTGAGAAAATTGTGGAAGATATTATAGGTATAAGGGAGTATATGAAACTTATGATAAGTGATATTGGCAAGGCATTTCATACAGTAGGACTTGATGCTTTTTGGGATGTTATGGAGAAGTATGGAATAGGCAATAGAATTAGTAGAGTGTGTATGCCAGCATATCAAAAGAATAAAGTTGAGAGTGTTAGTGGATAGGTGGCTAAGTAAAGAAATATGCATGAGTTCTGGTACATGACAGGGATGTCCCATGAGTGGAATATTGCTTACATTGATAGAAGTAGCTTATAAAATGAAAGGTGCTAGATATGTGATGCAAAAGAATGCAGTGATTCTGGTAGATTTGACATATGCAGACACTATAGCTGCATTTGCTATGAACAACATATGGATAAGGGAAATGTTGGTTTGTCTAAATGGGCATTTAAGGGAAAAGGGAATGACCTGGAATAAAGAAAAAAGTAAAGTTTGGGATATGTTTTGAAAATTGGTGTTAGGTGGTGTATTTTCAATGAATGAAGTGTATTTGCTATGATTAAAATTTGGGAAAATTATGTAGTTACGATGCAATGGGAGGATGTGACAACAGAAATTAAATTAATATATCCTCGGTTCAGGATGGATTCAGAAAAAAATATTTATCTGATGAATTCTCTATTACTGGGAAAAACAGCATATATGTCAAATGCTTGTATGATCCCACAAAAATATGAAAAGGAAATTGCGGAACTGACATTTTCTTTCATATGGCATTCAAGATTAAACCCAGTAAAAAGAGTTGTGTTATATATGAGTGAAGATGAAGGGTGGTTGGGGTCCAGCAGCTTATTCTACTTCTCTAAACTTATATAGAGTATTGAAATGTGTAAAGGAATAAAATGGGAAATTATTAGTGGGAATGTACAAATATAAGTAGAAAACATTCTCGGAAATGATGAGAATAAGGAAAAGAAAAAAAATGTACATGAAATTAAAAATTGTCAAGAAAAATACTAACTTGTAAAATAAAATGTTATGGTATAGAGAAAGATAGAAGGATATATTATGATAATGTGATGGTGCAACATTATTATGTAAATCCAGTGGAGCTTTTACCAGAAGAAGTGATTAAGCCATTAAAGTAAGGAAAAAATAATATACTAAGATAGTATTTCCTATGGAGACTAGTAATAAATAAGTTACCAGTAATGGGGAATATATACCATATAAAAAGAAAGATGAAAGAGTGTATTTATTTTGTGGGGAGGAAGAGACAACAGAGCATGTTTTTTGAATTGTAAAAGATTAGTGGAATGCTGGAATAAGTTGTGCGAAGAAATTGTTTTGAGAATATTAATAACAGACACTATAGATACGAGTATGATCATGTATGGGTATTATAATAATAATAAGAAAAAATATATGAGAAGGGTAGAAAAATAACATATTTTATGTAATATGGGCTATTTAAAATGAAAGACTGAATGCAATTTTTTTGAATGGACAATGGAATTTGGCAGATTTATTGGGAAGAATTAGATTATAGTTGTGGAGGTCAATTATGGATGAATAACAATGGTGTTTGTTATAAGAGAAAATTATCAATAGTAAAAAAAAAATGAAACTGTATATATATATATATATATATATATATATGGTTCCCATTCAGAAGCCTGAAACATCATAAGCCTGAAAATCAAAATCCTGAAACCAAAAGCCTGAAAATTCAGAATCCTGAAAACTCAAAATCCTGAAAGCCCAAAATCCTGAAAGACCAAAATCCTGAATCTCAAAATCCTGAAAACACAAAATAGACATACTGATGTCATTGTGGCTTTGCTATTGTTAGCCCTGTGGTGTTAGGTCATGCGTTGGGGTCAGGTAAGTGTGCGATTGGTTTTATTTTAGGGTTAGGGGCGGTTTAAGTGAGTTAGGGTTAGGGTGCAGGTTAGGCATGTATGCAATAGTGACAAATATTGGGGTTAGGGGCGGTTTAAGTGAGTTAGGTTTAGGGCGGGTCAGGTGAGTGTGCGATAGTGACGGACCTTAGGGTTAGGGTTAGGGTCAGGGTCAGTTGGTAGATATTAGTGTCTTTATAGTGACATATTAGCATTATTTGTGTTTTCAGGATTTTGAGTTTCAGGATTTTGGTCTTTCAGGATTTTGGGCTTTCAGGATTTTGAGTTTTCAGGATTCTGAATTTTCAGGCTTTTGGTTTCAGGATTTTGATTTTCAGGCTTATGATGTTTCAGGCTTCTGAATGGGAACCATATATATATATACATGTGTGTGTGTGTGTGTGTGTGTGTGTGCCAGTAAATTTGTATATTTTATAAATATGTAAATGTTTTTATGCTGTGTTAATAAAAGATCTCTACTCTTTTTTATATGTACCAAGGAATCATTTACATCCACCTGCGCTACTACCAACTAAGGCAGATGAGACCTTAGTTTAAATTCTCTACCAAAGGAGGATTAACTCAGGAGTATAGCTCCCCCTTATGCCACATTGTGTTATCAGAAATCCTTCTACCTGGTCTAGGAATAGAACCCACAGCCTTCTTCATCAAAGTTGAATGTGCTACCTATCACTATATGAAGCACTACATACATTTAATTAGGAAACTGTTTCTAAACACTTCAAAAGGGCAGCTGTGCTACCCTTCTCTAAAAAGAGCGGAGACGTCAGTAACCTAGGAAAGTATGGGTCTGTTATTCTGACTTCTTTATAGGATAGTTATGGAAAAGATTATACAGGAAAGATTTAATCCCTCTCTTAATGGTAATGATCTTCTAAATGAGAAGGAGAATTGCCTCACAGTTAGGTTGTTTAGTCAAGAAAACTGCTGTAACATTATGACTGGGTGCCTTATCAGGTGGATAAGGGTAGTCTGGGAGATATGCTGTATCTGGATAATTTGCAAATGATGTGTGGACAAGGCACAGGCATGGGAAGATTTAAATAAGCAGAATATGTAGTGAGGAGGTTTGATTTATGGGGATATAAGATGGTTTTGAAACAGTTTATCTAATGTCCCTTTTACAGGTATCAGTTGCTGGATGGATGTTAAGATTATTTTGCCTTCTGATTATGTATATTTGTCAGGAATATAGGTGATGTCTGGTTAGTGTGAAAAAGGACTTGGGTATACTGGATAAAGGAACAGATAAAGCGCAGGGGAATCAGTAGGAGGCAAATTGAACTGTCAACATTTGAGATACTAATACTGAAACTGTTGGGGGTGTTAGGGCCTCATGGAATCTAATTTATCAGAGCAGATTAAGAGATGAGAGTTGCAAACCAAAACAGGATATTGTTGTAGATAGATGTGACTCTAGAGATAAGCAGGTGATTGTGTTTTCATACTAATCCTCTTTAGGTTGAATTTGGAACACTATATGTCTGGATGTTGTTTAGGGAACAGGAATATTAAATGGAAAACAAATATAGAGTAGGTGACAAGAAAAGAGAGTTGGATTTAGCATTGAGGATTGGCATTTTAGGGTTGCATTAACTAGGTGTGATGCCTGTGTCCTGGCCCAGCACTCAAGGAGCCTCAATCCTCACCACGAACACCAGAGGTCTCATATAAGAGGAAAGGATAACAAATACCCACAGTAAAGTGCAATTTCCCTAAAGAGCACACAGAGATCACAGTCAGGCCGGGGCTGGTTGCTCCCCTGCTCCCCAGGTCCCCAATAAGACTTCCCACTGGCACAGCTATAGGGTCCAGATATCATACTTGCTGGTAAGCTAAAACCTTCAATAACTTCTCTGTCCAACCAGTGCTTTGTGTCCCTGCCCAAGTAGCTGACACACACCCACATGCACACACTTTGAGATAAGTATTTATACACCTTCACAGACACTCCTGGGAAAGGCGGACACAGATTCTCCAGCTGTGCCCCTATACCCAGACAATACGGTAGTAATCACTGCCACCACCAGCTAATAATTATCAGCTACTCAAAGGCCCTTAAAAGGGTGTCCAATTATTGCTGTGCAATATGATTATCCAATAGTAGTGTAACTTAAGCAATCTTAAGGCTTTGGAAGGGCTTATTACAGGATCATGTTTAAGCATGCAATGTACTCTAGAGTTTAA
Organism: Protopterus annectens; assembly: GCF_019279795.1. Lineage (NCBI taxonomy): Eukaryota > Metazoa > Chordata > Ceratodontiformes > Protopteridae > Protopterus > Protopterus annectens. Next base: position 1,035,996,706 of record NC_056730.1, read on the forward strand.
CTATCTCTACATAAACCAGCCACAGTTAAGAGGTTTTAAAAATATTTAATAATAAATACCAAAAACACAAGACAATACTACTACACCACAGTGCTATCCAAGAGTTCAGAGATCACACAGAGAAAAACACTTAGTCTAAGCTTTATAGTCCTAGCTATTTCTACAAGAAAACACACTTCTAAGATAACTTACTTAAGACAACAGGCAGTGCTTTAGGTCAGATGTCCAAGATCAAAATGCTTAATAATCTCTGGTTCTCACTGTTTAAATTGAAACTGCATTTCTGATAAAACATTACATCACTTGTTTACACTTTCCTGGTTCCCAGGCCACAGCGAAACTGCATTTACATTCTTTTACATTTAGAGCAATAAAGGACATTCCATATGTAAATTCTGGTCATTAACTTCAGCCTTAAAATAATAGGCAGGATGCTTACTCCAGACTCATCAACTCCAAATTCTAACTTCAAAGGACATACAAAACATAATTTTAATTTCAAAGAACATTTGAAATGCTTGGCTTAGTTTTCCTTACAGCAGATGGCAATGTTGCTACAATCTTGAAGTTCATATTTTACAGTGTTTTCTTTCATTTAAGAAACAAGCCTGTATTTTATATTTATATTTACAAATGCCAGAAGTATGTATCAGATTATATTTGACTAGACTGTCAGCCTTCACCCTTCTCTACCAGTCTTCACACTAGGCATTACAAGTTCTGGTGGCATTGTATGCACACAGTTGTGTTGAATACAACAGACACAAGAATATGATTGATGGGGATTATAATTTTCAAGTAAGTGCAGACTTTTGTAATGGTCCATAATAACTACTAGCTGTCAACTCTCCAAGTGATTCACTGGCTTATTCATTCCCAAAATGTTAACAACTATTCCTAGCCCAGAGAGTCCTCATGGAACATAAACCTCTCACAGAGGCTATTATCCAGGCATACATATGGACTTTCTGATGTAAGGCCATAACTCTGCTCCCAATGAGAGTCTTGAGCACACAAGCCACTGAAGAAACCTGCTATGTCCTCCTCTAATGTGCACATGTTTCCACACATCTGCAAAAGAGGGCTGCTATCCCTGGCATGCAAGAACCAAGACCACATTCCCAGGTCTAGGCATATTTGGCAATCCTTCACTTTTGTTGTAATGAGCAGCCAAACAGAACCAGCACACTGTCTCCTAGGATGTGCGAGCCCTTGCTAGCTACACCTTCCCATTGTCTCTTATCTTCTAACTCTTCTAGGACTGAAGCCCCTATTCTGGGTAACTGAACTATATCCCTCTTTGCATATAGACAGGTATTAGAGTACAAGCTTTATACTGGGTACAATAAAATATTTTTCTTTGTGAAAGATGAGCTAGGCTACCAAATGAATGCACTGTTTTGTTTAGCAAACATTCAGAGAATCAGCTAGGAGGAATGATAGGCAGACAGGCTTTTTTTCAGGGTGTAGCTCTGCAGCTCTAACTCTATCCATAAAGCTGGCCTAATGATCAGTGCTTTATTTTATTTCCAGTTGTTTGTCTGCAACCACACTGTGATGACTAGCAAAGATACCAACTGTATACATGTCTCTGCCCACATCTTTGCATTACTTGTTATAACAACACCTATTATGATGTACAGTTTAAGGGGTAATTGTGAGCATTTATTGTGTTGCATAACCATCAAATGCAGCTGTGATGGGTGTCCAGATGTATAGTGACAGCTGTCATAACAAAAGACAGCATCCTATCATTTATAATGAGGTGCAATTCAGGTATGTTGTATACTTGGCCTATTTATAAGATATGCAGTGGGTGCATACACTGTGCTTTATGCTCAATGTATCACACAATTACCATGGTATCTGATTTAACAATTATGATACCATATTTTTTCTCATGCCTTTTTATGAACAGGTCCAGCTTGCTACACAGACAATATTACCACTGCTGCAGCAACGCCAAGATTGCGACCAATCTTTTTGATAAAGCATCTTTCTAAAACTGTAGCAACAATAATTCCTTTGGACACGTTTGTACTTTTGTACATATGTAATTATATAGGCTCATAGTTAAGTACTAGGCCGGCTGCCTTTGGGGACCATTTCAAGCCTAGCCAATTTCCCTTGGTGACAATCAAACCCTGCACTCTTTGGCTGTGAGGTAAATCTCTAAACCATTTTGCCATCTCACCATAATGTCTACTCGATTTTCTTCAGTTGCTCATCCTAGAGAATGCTGCTTCAGAGGTAAAACTCTGTACTTGCATTTCAACAGCTTGTTGCCTTTTTCATTTGCTTATTCTGCATACAATACATGTACAACTTTGTGATTCCAACTCCCATTCCATTAAGAGCACCATAAATTGAAGCTTCTTCACAATGTTATAGTCAATAAAAAGCCCATCTTACATTTTAATAATGTCATGTGTGCCGTTAGTTTTCATTCATTGATGGGAAGCATAACAGCCTTCAGCTGTACATCTGTTTTAGCTTTTTCCAAAAGTTCCAGTGGGTTCTTAATACATGTGATATGTGCACTCATATAGGGTGTTACAGTTCTGAAGTATTTTAACAAGTGACTGATAACAGCTTTAAGAGTGTGTCAAGAGAATGTGTGAGGTGAAAATAAACAACATCTTAATGCATTTTTTAAAGTCCATAAAGTCTGTCTACAATCAAGTCCTTTTCATAATGTGCAGTGCTTATAAAATGTAATTGACTTGTATGTATAATGATATATATATATATAAATATATATATATATATATATATATATATATATATATATATATATATATATTTATATATATATATACATACATACATATATGCATATATGTAAAGCATGTTTTTTTTTTCCATCTACCTCTTAATTGATGAAATAGTTTGGTCTTTATGGTACCATTTACATTGAATTAATGAATTTAATGTTTTTATAGTCAATTCTTCAAGGAAATGTAATTCATACTTTTCCTAAACTGGATTTTCATGTAGCAAGGTGACCATAAAGGGTGATTAGAAAGTGTCAACGAAGCAACTTGACAGACCAAACATCAGTTACTTAGAGGATAAAATACATATTTCAACCTCTTTAAATCATCCCTAGAATTTTTATATATTGATGCTTTGATAAATGCAGTACATGTACCAAAGACAGTAAATAATACTGCTAGAACCTGTTCATCCATTGTTTATCAGGCTGCCATTTTTTCCATGTCAGGCTTCTCCTTGCCAGCTTACATTTTTGGCATTACTTCCATTGCTGTTTATTTTTGTTTTATTTATTTATAAATGTAACATTTGTTTATTGGGGAACTCTGACTGGGCAAGTTGCCCATTTTCAGCAGAGGCCCTGGGAGAAAACTCCACATATAACAACATAACAGTAAGTAAATAAACTGTAAGTAATAATCAATAAGCATTTTAAACATTAAGGAAACAGTCAGAGAAAATAAAATCACATCATAAGCACGCTACCACAGTTCAAGTTAGCAAAACGCTCACAGGAACAAATACATATTTGAGAGTACATTTAATAAGGAAAAAATAATTTGAGACAGTAGCAGTTTCAGTGTTTCAGTGTTACAGTGAAAGGTTTGGCATACAATGGCACTGTAATACAGAAATGGCTGTTTGGTACAGCACAATATTTGTTAAATTTGTTGTAGTTATTATCCTTATATTCCTATAGGTATAGTAAGCAAAAGAGATATAGTGAAAGTGGAGAGTGGGAAGAGAGGGTGGAGATGGTGAGGAAGGGTGAAATAGGTTCAGCCTGGTGATGAACAGGAGCATAACCAGTTGTCATTTAGGTGGGACATTAGCAATTTTTTTAAAAATATGCTGGGTTTCCTATGTTTAGTATGTTCTGCGGGGTGGAGTTCCATGATTTAAATACATAGTTAGAAAACGAGTCTCCAAAGTTGATGGATTTATTAATTTTGAGTAGTACTTTTTTAGAGGGTCATAGAGTCCTGCTTTTGAGGTGAATTTGAACTATGTTCTATAGGGATGGACATTTATTGGGTAAGTAAACTATGAAGTGGGCTATGGAAAGATGATTTAGGGTTAGTAGGTTGGGGAGCTCTAGAAATTTGAGTTATTTTAGAGCAAGAAAATGGGTTTTATGGGGCAGGTTAGCAGCAGATCTGGCTATCGTTTTTTTCCTCAAATTTTTTTTTTATTTTCAATTAAAATAACATTTACATAATATTTTTAAATATCATTTTAAACAACTATATACAATATTTACAATAGCCTGACTTTTAATTATATACACTGTATGTTACTAAACATGGAATTAACAGATCAGTTATCAGAGATACAATATTGATTATTGCAGAGTGTCCAACAAAGATATAACTTTCTTCCAAGGATTATATACCAATGGCCTGGGATAGATTCGTAGTTCTTTGATTTTTATTTCCATCGATGCAGCTGTCTTCAGTAAAGTGTCGAATTATTCCAAGGTCGAGGGTGTATTTGAATTCCACCTTCTGGTTACACATTTCCTAGATGTAGCAAGTACTGTCCATAAAAAAATACATATTTGTCTTATTCAGGTAGGGACCTTCACTTACATTTAGTATAATCAATGCTTTAGTTAAGGTAAAGGATTCATTAAATAAAGTTTTTGTAAAAAATGATTGATTCCATTCCAATATGATTTAATTTTATTACATTCATAAAAATATGAATCCAGTCTGTTTTATTTGACTTTTCACACCTCCAGCAAAAAACACTTGTAGTAGTACTGATCTTTGTAATTCTATCTGGTGTTAAAAATGCGGTTTGTAAGTATTTCCAGTTAAATATTTTCCTTTACTTTGTGTTAGAGGTGTAATTAACTGATAGTAAAATATTAGTCTAATATCTTCTGTTAACTGCAATGACTGACCTTTTGTTAAGAACTGCCAGTATGATGGTTTGGAAATTGTTTTATATGTTATTAACTTTTTATATAAATTTGAGATGGAATTTTACTTTTCACAACTATTATATATAAATTCATACAGAACACTTATTAGATTTGGGAAAAATCTTTAAATGAGGAATTATTAATTAATCTGCATAAATCTTGAGTGTACATTAGAATGCTTTGTAAGGTTAACCAGTCCTGTGTTGGAATATTGTAAGCAGTTTTTATCATATGTATATCTAAAACATTTAATTTATTTACACATTGAAAGCAGCATAAGAATCCATTTTGTTCCTACGAGGTTATAGTTTCCCTATATATTTTGTGAGGAAAGTTCTTAGTGATGGTAAATGGGGTTAAAAGGTCAAATCAAAGTTTTAGATCTATGTTTGCCTTGATAAGTTTCCTAAAGGAATTAATGTAATGATTAATCAGTGTTGTTTTAGAAGGTTTTGTAATATTATATTGTATACTTATGCATAGTATGTACCAGGGTTTGTTTGATTTGTCTACTATTAACATTTTTTGACAGATAAAATTAATTTGTTAATATAGCCATTGTTAATTCTTTCCAGTTGGCAAAATATTTTGGGTTTATCCAGTCTATTGTAGTTTTAAGCACAGATGCTTTTATATATGTTTCTATTTCTGGGAATTTCAATCCTCCTTGTTTCCAGGGTCTAATGTGATGAGTTACAGCTACACTATTCTTTTTGGGATACCAGAAAAAAATTATTAAACATGAGTTTATTTCTTTCAGAATGCATCTTTCAGGAATTAACTGATTTGCTAATGCTGCATATAGTACTTTTGGCAATAAGACCATTTTTATTAATTGCAATCTGTCTTCAAATGTTACTGTAATTTTGTTCCACTTTTATATATATATATATACATTTTTTGTTTCAATAATGTTTTTATAATTTATTAATATTGTTTTGTTTATATTTTTGCATAACACTATTCCTAAATAATTTAGTGTAAGTTCTTGTTTTCCTATGATGGATTTATCTGTAACTTGTAGTTCTTTTTTCTTATTTAAAAAATAAATTTTGATTTTGATCTATTAAAGTGTAGACCTGAAATCTTATAAAATGTTTCCATTACTTCTTCTAGCTCTCCTAATGAATCTCTGGAGTTTGCTAGGGTTAATAAAATATCATCAGCAAAAACCATTATTTTAGATATGTACTGGTCATAGACTTCTATTACTTTTATTTTTGGATTATTGTGTATTATTTCTGCAAGTATTTCTATAGCCAAAGCAAATAAAATAGGAGAAAGAGGGCATCCTTGTTTAGTACCTTTCATTATATGGATAGATTCTGAGGTTAAAGGACCTAATTTAATGTAGGCTAAGTTATTAATATATATGTGTTTTAGTAGTAAGATGAAGGGAGGAGCAAATTCAGATAATGCTAAACTTTTAAATAGATATTCCTAGTTGAGGGTATCAAAGGCTTTTTCTATGTCTAATCTGATTACAAGTGTTTTTATCTTCTTTATTCACATAATCTATAAGAGTAAGTATCCTTTGAATATTATCATGTGTATGCCTGTTATATAAAAATCCAGTTTGATCATTATTAATTGTCTTTGAAAATAGGATTTTCATTCTGTTAGCTGGGATTGACATGAATATTTTGTAATCATTATTCAGTAATGATATAGTTCTGTATGAGGTGCAAAGGTCTAATGGTTTATTATCTTTTAGAATTGGTGTTATGAGAGAATATTTCCATGAGGGTGGTATTTTTGCTTCTGACTGGCTTCTAGCAAAGTTTTATGAAAAAGGGAGATTACTGTTGAAGGGAAGAGTTTGTACACTTCCGTAATTATACCATCTATCCCTGGAGCTTTGTTAGATTTACTTTCTTTTATCTTGTCAACAATTTCTTTGTAGGATATAGTTTTTTTGTAGGTCTAGTTTTAAGATTTATGGATTTTTTTATATTGATAAGGTTTGTATCTAGGTTTATTTGGTTGGTATCTAAATCTTCTTTTTTGAAGTGTTCCATGTGATGGAAGTAAAATGTTTCAAGGATGTCTCCTATACCTGATACTTTCCCCCCTTTCTTTTCATGATATATATTACTAATGTTATTTGCTTTAGATTATATTTTAATTCTTGTAGATAAGTTATGTGGATATCTGGGAGAGGTGACTAATGAGTTTATTTTAATTTTTCCAAGGCTAGATAAGTTTTGTGTGTTAGAATGTCATTATATTCTTTATTTAATTCCTATATTTCTTTTTTGACTTCTGGACAATTCTGATTTTTTTTTAGATTTTGCTGTCAAGAGTCTGGTTTGCTAGTCTAATGATTCAGATTCCCACTCTCTAACTTTGTTTTTTTTTTTACCAGCTAAGGGTCTTACAAAATAAATACACTTTTAATGAGTCCCAAACCATAACTTTAAGGATTTCTGTTGTATTATTAATTTCAAGAAATAATTGTAGTTCTGACAACATCCAGGGTCTGAATTCTTTAATTTTCATGATATATGATGGAATTCTAGTTGAGAGGATTAAAGGTTTCAACTCTATTTGGAGCTTCATTATCAGAAAGTCATGATCTGAGGAGGGGCATGGAACTATTGAGAAGCTGAGGATTTTTGTTTGTAAATCTTGAACTATGAATAATTTGTCTATTCTGGTTTGTATTCCAAATCTGTGGTCTTTATGGGAAAATAATTAGGATTTATCATCTTTTACTTTAAAAGTGTCTATTAAATAAAATTAATCAATCTATCTTTTTAAGGATTTTGAAATAGTTGCTATGCAAAAAGACTTCTTGGTGGTTTCAGAAGCTTCTAAGGTACAATTAAAGTCTCCTCCCAGTATAAGATGTCCTTTATAATTGTTGGAAATAAAATCTAGGTGTTTTTTAACCATTCCTGCTCCAATTCCTGGGAACCAATATAGATTAGCTAAGGTTCATATTCTGTTATTAAATTTAATTATAACAAATGCTGGTAGACCTTCTTTGTCTTCATATTTATAAATAACTATTGGAGTGATTATGTTTTTCTTCCAGAGAATTGATACTCCTTTTGTCTTTGTTCTATAGGAGGATTGAGCTAAGCCTGTATAGTCCTTAGAGTTCCAAATAAATCTATCATTAGTCTTAAAAATGTGTTTCCTGGAGAAATACTACTTGTGCCTTATTTAGATTTAAATATTGTATTAAGTTTGATCTTTTATTTGCATTATTTAAGGCATTAGTATTTAACGATAACAATGTTAAATCTATTTCAAGTTATTGTTGGAAGAAACATTTTGCTTCTTTTTTTATTTTTATTATAGTAGTTATACCATATTCTCTGATAATATTGAATGTTATTTTATGTGTGTAAACTTGGGAGTGTAATATAATGTTCTTTCTTCTTTAAATACAAGTAGGGTAAAATTCTGGTCAGGCTTTAAAAAAGTACTTCTATAAAACATTAATTCTAAACTATCAAATACAAGTAAATATGAACTTCCCATTAAACATGGAATGAAAGTCATTCCTAATCCAATAGATAAAGATAGATCTATTGGATTATCACTCATACCTTTAACCAGCAATATCAACTGAGTTCCATATGTTAAATTATTATATGGAGAATTTTCTTAAAAGAGATATGAAATTCTATATTATTCTATTATTATTCTATAGTATTTTATTTGTCAAGATGGAATGTTAGTAGTGTAAACAATTATTATGTTGCCTTAGAAAATATCCAATGTTTAGTTACCCTTAAGAGATCCCAAACATGTAAGATATGTCATTTCAGATAAATTAAATGCAACAGAGGAGCATACACTAACTAAGCCAACAACAAATAGATTATTACTAACATAATTTGACTAAAAGGACTCTGTAGGAGACAATGAGTGATTAAGAATGAAATATGAATTTACTGTAGGTGTACTGTCTTCCTTTACTTTCTCACTCTTCAGCTCACCAACTTCAACTTACACTTATGAAAAGACATGGCTTATCAGTGGTATCCTGACTCTGAGTAGAGGCGCCCTACATTCTAGTGTGCAGTGCTTTTGCATATTTATAGATTTACAAAGCAGAGTCTAAGAATGAACTATGATCACCCTGACAATTCCCACCCTGCATAGGGCAACTCCTGCTTCCAGAATGGGTAATCACATCAGGTCTAGAATGAATGTGTAGGTACCCACCATATGGTAATCAAGACTTACCTTAGGTAAGTATTAATCAGATAGTGTTTAGAGCATCTTAGAGAGTTCTCGGGGCAGTTAGAATACTCTTAAGCCTCTCCTCCCTTGACCAAAAAGAGAGATTTCCCTTCCCTTTCTTTCTCTTGTTTTAAATCAGTATTAATAAAAGAAATTCAGAAAACATAGGTAAACAGAAATAACATTCAGTAGTTCACTTGTACATGACTCGCAAACCATTAAACAAGTCACTGACTAACATCACTTTAATAAACATTATAAAGACAAATTAGACATAATTTCCTAGCTCTTTAAATTTTCTGATAAAGCAAAAAGTTAACAATACGCTATGTTAACTAAAAGTGTAAAGCATTTCAATTTTTCCTTGCATTTCTACATTTCTACTTATATTGTAGTGTTAATAGCTGTTTTTGAAATCTGTACAATATTTCACATCTTCAAATCATTCCTTTTTCAGTTCAGGTTTTGTTTTGTCAAAACAGCAACAATATTTCAAGAGCACAATTAATACTTAGACTGATATTTCAAATAAATAACTTTTCAGTGGCCAATTTAGTTAGTTTAGAATGTTTGGTTAGTGCAAATACAGCATGTTGCAAAAACAATATGTATCTTTTCGTGTGCTCTAGAGCCTGTCATATGCAAGTGACATATATAATGTAGCATATATAGAGCAGATAGCTTATGGATTCAGGTTGTTAAAGTAAGTTATGCTTTCTAATCAGGCAGTTTCATTTAAGTTCACAAGTAATTTGGGGACATTTCAGTTGAGTTTCCAGGAATGTGTAGTCCAATGTGAGTAATTTATAAAGTATTTACAAACTGTTCTATTAAGTATTTTAATTTACCCTTCCTTAGACTATAATTCAATTTAATAGCTAAACAACATTAGTTTTTTATTTATCTGCAAGGCTAAATGCACTTCGCAGTTTCACAAAGTCCATAGAAACTGCACTGTTTTTTTCTGTTGCCATGACAATGCAAATATTGCGGTTCTTAATCAATGAGTGTTAAAAAAAAAAAAAAAACTGAAATAGTTCACGTGGCTGATAAAATGTAAAGAAAGCTTCACGTCTCACAAGCAACAGTACATTTTCACCTCCTTTTATATATTATGTTAATATTATAGGAAATAATTCAACTGACAGTATGTATGTAAGCGAAACATTTCAGAGTTAATCGCTAACATGCCCAGTAAACCATTAAGCATAACAGTGTCCACCATTAATCTAATAACTATTGTAATAACATCTGAGTCCACTTTTCATAAACGTGTCACAATTCATTAAACAAAGCAGAGTCTAACATCTGTCTAATAATCATTATAAAGACAAATAATAGTAATTTCCTAGCTCTTCAAACTTTCCGATATCGCAAAATGTTGACAGTAAGCTATTTTAACTGGAAGACTAAAACATTTCAATACATCCTTGTGAATATACATTTTTACTTATAGTGTAGTGTCAAGAACTGTCTTTGAAATCTATGCATTACTTCACTTCTTTCAAGTCATTCATTTTGCAGTTCATTTTACATTTTGTCAAAATGTCAATAGCATTTCAAGGGCACATTTAATATTTAAACTGATATTTTAAATGAATAGCTGTCAGTTGCCAAGTGAGTTTGTACAGAGTGTGAGGTAACTGCAAAGATAACATGTTGCAAAAAGTAATATGTATCTTTTCATGTGCTCTTGAGACTGTCAATTTCAAGTAACATAAAATGTAACTTTTACAGTGCAGACAGCTTGTGGAATCAGCATGTTAAACTGAGTAATACTTTTTAATCAAGCAGCTACATTTAAGTGCACATGTAGTTTGGGAACATTTCAGTTGTGTTTCCAGGAATATGTAATGCTATGAGGATAAATCACAAAATATTTCAAATAGTCCTATTATGTATTTATTTTTCCTTGCTTATGTTGATTTTCATTTTAATAACTAAACAACATTACTTTTTCTTATTATTTGTTATTTGTGAGGCTAAATGCACTTTTCAGGTTCACAGTGTCCTTAGAAACTGCAGCAATTGTTTACTGTTGCTATGGCAACGCAAGTAGAATGTGACAACAGCTTCACTTCTCTTAACTAACAGCACATTTTTACCTGTTTATATATAAAAGGAAATAATTCAATGGACATATGTACATGAATAGAACATTTCAGCGTTAATCACAAACATGTCCCCAATCCCAATAAGCATAACAGTGACTATCATTAATCTAATAAATACTGTAAAAACAATTAATTAAGTTCACTATTCCAATTAGTCTACCGTAAAACTAGATTATTTTAGACTATTGTTTATCTATATATAGATAGTGAGTTATTAAATATATACAGACTATATTAGTATAGTAAATAGGAGAGAATTTAGAAAGGGAGACAAGATGCAGTTAAAATAAATAATGAGAAAAGAGAGAAGAGAGAGAAAGAAAAGAGAACATTAAGAGAAAATACACATATACTATGTATGTTGATTTACAGTATAAATATTTTGGTTCTAGTTTACATAACCGATACTGCAAAACACCGACAACACAAACATCGACACCACATAATCGACAAACCATAAACACGAAACCTCACATGCCCGACAAACAAATAACCGACGGTCCACAAACACGAAACCTCATACGCTGCACACACCACAATAACAACAATCAACTAACAAAACACATCCCCTGTCCAAAAACCACACACACAACACAAGCACACCAAAATCCTCACAAACCCACACTAAACCTCACATACACAACTATCTACAACCCTAACCCAAACCCTTACCCTAAGGTCTGTCACTATCGCACACTCAGCTAACCCGCGCCCTAACCCTAACTCACTTAACCCACCCCTAACCCAAAAATACTACTACCGCACACTTACCTAACACGGGCCCTAACCCTAACTCACTTAACCCGCCCCAACCCAAAAATGCTACTACCGCACACTTACCTAACACGGGCCCTAACCCTAACTCACTTAACCCGCCCCTAACCCAAACACTATCACTACCGCACATTTACCTAACCCGCGCACTGACCCTAAATCACTAAACCCACCCCTATCCCCACAGACCGTCAATATCCACACTTACCTTACTCGCACCCTAACGTCCGTCACCACCGCATACTTACACAGCCTTTTTCCAAGTCACTATCCTTGGCGTCGGTATTTTGATCCGTAGCGTCGGTCTTCCGGATTGTCGATCTTCTGGCACTCGCACATTCGTTGTCAGTGAAAGCAGCTGTCAGTTATGTAAACTAGAACCAATATTTTATATGCTATATAACCCTCCTTCTGTGAAAGAAAAGTACCCTACTTTACATACCTGAGGTAATATGAAAACTCTCGTGTCATATATTTTAAAAAAATATAGATAAATATTCCAGTAGTTAGTTACCTTTGTTTTAAAATTTCAAGCATTAAAATTGGTCTTTTAAAGTAATGTTAAAACAATTCATATCATAGTCGATACTTTGAGAGATTTGGCTGTAACAGTATCAGTCTTTTGCTTCTTCTTTTTGATATCTGTCCAGACATTTGTTTCTGTTGTTCTCTTAAGAGAAGGTGACATCCAATCCATATCTTCTGATAAAGTAATCACATTATTAGTTCTAATAAATGAAGATGCTTCCTCTAAGTCAATAAAAGTCCTCATCTCATTGGCATAAAGTATTCTTATCTTAGCTGGATATGCAAGTTGTGCCTTGATGTTATTTTGTTTCAGAAACTTTATCACTGGCCACACTTTTTTCCTTTGTTCCATTATTCTAGATTAATTGTCATTATCAAATCTTATCAGGTTCTGTTTATATTTTAGAGGTGCCTTCCTCCAAGCAGATCTTAAAATCAGTTCCTTGTCCAAGTATAAAAAGAAATTTGATAATTACTGACCTAGGAGGAGAGTTTGAGTTAGTGGCAGGTTTCCCAAGAGCTCTGTGCGCCCTTTCAATGCCAAAGGAATGTCTTTCTTTTAAATTTAAAAAGTCAGGGATCCAGCTTGATAAAAAGGAAATAACATCCTCACCTTCTGTGTTTTCAGGTAATCCAAAAATCCTGATATTATTTCTCCTCTCTCTATTTTCCAAGTCATCTACTTTATTAACCAACCAAGTGTTTTGTTTAAGAAGCAGTTCTTTCTGTGTTTCTTCTTCCTTAAGTCTGCTTTCTAACTCATTTAGAAAAACCTCTATTCCTGTTATCCTTGTCTGGTGTTGTTGTCACATTTCCTTGAGATTGTCAGCCTATTTTTGACTGCTTGTTTTAAGATTTTCTAGGTTCTCCTTAAAATCATCCATCTTCAAAGACAACTTCTGCAGTGTAGATGTCATCTGTTGTAGTTCTTTCTTTAAGGCCGCATGCTGGTGAGAATTCCTTGAGTTGCTCATTTTAACAAGTGAATATATCCCCAAGCTTTTTGACCTGAAATTATTTGTAAAACTTCACCAAAGTTTCTAATTATATAAATTAGTCCTTTATCTATAAGATTGTATACTGGGAAGAAAAAAAAGAATATTTTTTTCCTGGCCACACTTCTTTTTGACGTCTGTCCAAACATTTGTTTCTTTAGTTCTCTTGAGAGAAGGTGACATCCAATCCATATTTATTTAACTAGTTATATGGAGCTCTAAAATACTGCTGCTTTCAGTTAGCCATTCAGGCTCCGCCCCCTCAAATCTGGCTATCTTGTCTTAACATGGTTCTAGTTTGCTTAAGTCTGACTTTTTGAGATTGGTAAATATAGGGGAGGTGTAAAATAAGGTAGATAGTAGGTGGGTCCTAGCAATAGCTTGTCTGGAAGAGTTGGTTAAGAATGATTTTATTCTATAAAGGGAACCTAATTTAATGTGGGCCTTTTTGATGGTGTGAGATATGTGTTTGTCAAATCTTAACTTCTCATCTAGAATTAGCTTGGTTTCAGAGGTACGTTTGATTAGAGTGTGATTAGATGAGGCGATTGTAAAGTCGTGGTGGAACAGGTTAGGTTTGTGACATTGTTTAGGGAACAGCATTAGCTTGGTTTTGCTGGGATTTAGGATGACCTGCTATTTTCCTAAGCAGGAGTAGACAGCAGTAAAAGATTTGGGGGTATTTTCATGTAATTTTTCTAGGGTAGGTGTAGAGCAGATGACAGTGGAGTCATCCACATGTTGTATAATGCTAGCAAGGCTATTAGCTTTGTATAGGTTATTGGTCAGAACTGTGAAGAGCAGAGGCCGAAGAACTGAGCCATGTGGCACACCTATTGTAACAGGGAGTGGGGAGGAGAGGTCATCATGCCATTTGACTGATTGATAACAGTTAGATCATTTTGGAACTAGGTGAGAGTGATTTTTGATATGTTGAGTGAGGCAGCTCATTTAGGAGTTGTTCATGGGAGACTCTGTCAAACACCTTTGACATGTCTAGGAAGATTGAAACAACCATTTGGTCACTGTTTTTAGTTGGTTAACAGTATTGGTAAATTTGAGGAGTGCAGTGTTGGTGCTGTGGTCTGGTCTAAATCCATGTTGTGCATTAAAAAGAGCTTAATAGATAGTAGGCATAGCATTAGTTGGAAGTGCAAGAACTTCTCTAAGATCTTGGAAAGAGGAGATAGAAAAGATATTGGCCTGTAGTCAGTTCAAGTGAGGAGCCTCCTTTGTGGAGTAGAATTATGTAGGAGGTTTTCTAGAGTTTAGGTACATACTGTTCAGTTATTGATCTCTTGATCAGTATAGAAACTGGGTAGCAGATTACATCAGCTGTTAAATTGAGATATTTGTTTGGCAGTTTATTGATAGCAAGAGTTGTGGGTTTTAGTTCGCTCAGGAGTTTCTTTATTTTACTTGTTTGGACAGGGTGAAGAAAGAGTGAAGTTGTTGATTCCATGACATTTGGGTGTGAGAGTTGTGGGCAACTTTTGGTTTTTGTGAGTGTGAGGATTGAGTTTATGAAAAATGAGTTAAAGTGGGAGGCTATGCTTTCATCTGAGTTTCTGATATTTGGAGGTTGAGTGGGGGTATGGCCAGGATGGATAAGCTGGTTGATGGAGGCCCAGAATTTTTGTGGATTTTTTTTATACTTGGATTGCATGTTTGTGTAGTACAGTTTTTATCAGCTCTATCAGACATTTCTTAGGTGGCAGTAGTTTTCTAGGGAAGCTTTGGATTTATTCATGCTATGTTGATGCTAGAGTTTCTCTTTGTTTTAGTAACTGTTTGGTTTCCTTAGAGAGCCATGGGCAGTAAATATTTTTTTGTTGTATGTCTTATGAGGACAGTGTTTTTAGAGCATCAAGAAATTTGTTATTGAAGTAGCCAACTGCTGCATCTAATGGGAGATATTTTAATGAGGACAAGTTACAGCTTTGTAGTATTTCTTTAAAAGCATCCTTTGAGAATTTTTTTGTGATATATATTTGTTTATATGATATTGCTCTTGTGGGTGAGCTACGGTGTCTTAGTAGCAAGGTTATAAGGTGGTGACTTAGACTGTTTGGTAGACAGCCTGAGAGGTGGATTAGTAAAGGTTTATTAGTCAGAGTCCAGTCTAGAATGGATTGTTTGTTGCTAGTTTTGTCTATTCTTATAAGTGAATGTATCAGTTGGGTAAAACCATGTAGGTTGATATGATTTAAGGGGTTTCTGAGGAATAGGTTTGCCAAACATAGTTGAAATTACCAACCAGTATAGTTTTCTGAGTAAATGAGGATCAGGCCCATGACAATAGGTTTCCAATTGTGGAAGGCTTGTTATTAGATGGGATATATACAGCTATCAATACTATATGTTTATTGTTAATGATTTTTATGTGTGAGGCTAGGAGTTCTGTGTTATTAATATCAGGGATGTTTACCTGTAGTTTTTCGAGGTTAAGGGTGTCTTTATATATAATTGCTAGTCCTCCACCTCGTTTTGTTGTCCTGTCTTGTCTAAGAATATTCTATCTAGGGGGAATGATTTAATTATTGTTTATGTGTGGTATAAGCCAAGTTTCAGTTAGAATGGCAATGTCAGGTGTGTAGAGTGATAGGGTAACATGGAGTTTTTGTATACTGTTTAAGAGACTTCTATGATTTATATTTATAAGGAGCATGTCAGACTTCTTTTTGGCCATTTTGGATAGGAGAAGTGTAAAGTGATTTGTTGGTCTGGGGGAATTATTTGTGATGGTTGTCTTCAGTTGGTTGAGAATAGAGCCAGGGTTGGGGTGTACTGAAGATTATATTTTATTAGTACTTAGGGGGAAATATTTGGAGGATGTCAATGGTTGCTTAAGTGGTATTACTGAAGGGACAATATGGTTGAGGTGTCTATATGGAAATAGTTCAACATTATTGGAGTTGTAGATGTGGGGTACTATGTTGTAGTTAGTGAGTTTAGTTTTAGGTGGGTTTGTTAATGGGAAGGTAGGGGATTTTAAGCAGATTATGGGGGAGTTGTTGAGTGTGATGGGAGAGAGCAATTAATAATAGTGGGATGAATATTAAGTAAATGAATATCATGTTTGTGTATTTAGGTTTGGGGGGATAGAATAGGGCAGAGAGTTTAAATGCAAAGTAAGGTTAAGAGAGTAGAAAGTTGATGAGGTTTTGTGAAGTTGGAGGAGGAGATAGAAAGGGGTTGGGTTACTAGTAAGCTATTATATGGTGGGAGATATTGATTACTTGCTGACTTGTGATGTGGTGGATGGTGATTGGTTGGAATTTTATGAGGGCTGTGGTGAGGCTAAGATAAACGTAATTGATGTGGAAATGGGTGGGAATGGGGGTAGGTTAGGGGAGCTAATAGAACAGGCTCACATGAGTTCACAGTGTGCATGCAGATCACAAAAACTATCAGCTGCTTTAAAATGACCTGGAAGAATGCAGAAACAAATTGAGGTGGGATACTATATTGCAAAGACTCATTTTGCAGTAAAGCAATCTCTTACAGATTCTGTAGTTATGCTTGCTTTTCTTTTCAGGTTAACTTTGTCACTCTCAATGGTGTGGTGTTATCAAAAACAATAGTCATATGGGGACTGAAAGATGTATTTATAGAATAAGTGATCGGAAAAAATAAAGCAAAGGGGGATGGTGAACTAACAGTTGACTATCTAAAGGGTAAGGAATGCCGGCATTCTTGGAGGCATGCTCTCCAATACAGCAAACAGACTAGCAGAAGGTTACATTGTAGCCCAAGGCAAATTACAGACTTAGGTAAATGTATTTTGTGGTGAAAAACTCTTTTCCATCTGGAAACTGGTGGGTCTCTGTTGGCTGGTCATACCACAGGTACACTCAGGAAACAAGCTTTTATGTTAGGATGTGGCAGTGATGACAACTAGAGGAAGAAATGGAAGAGTTTAATGTTAAGTGGGGACAAGCTGCTGTAGGAAGAGAGAAAAAACAGGGCTTCCTGGTGTCAAATATCTAGTACTGATAATTCCATTCTACCTTCAATTGCACAGAATATATGCTACACTATCAAAATTATTATGCCCAACATTCCAACATTCAAGTGCACAGAATAAATGCTACAACATCTAAATTATTAAGCCCAACTGACCAGAAATGTGTTAATATTGAAAAATAGCTGCAATTAGCATGTAGCCAGCCATCTAGCAGAACATTTATCTGAGATCTAGATAACAGGTATGATAGTAGAATGCTGTTAACAATGATACTTCTAGTATATTGCTTAGAAGCACTGTTTCCAATATCACTGTATGATAGACAGTTAATAAATTATTCAGTAGGCATTCAGCAAGTAATTATAGCATAGTTCTGTAAAGTTAGAAGACAAAATGCATTGCCTGAAGTGTGCAGCATATACTGCTTCAGAATAACTCATAAAATGGTTTCTGCACCACAGTCTAATAAATGGCGCTTATACAAACAGGTAGCCAGGATTCAAGTAACAGAAATAACAGGGATAATTTAGGAATATAATAAATAATATCTGAGGATACCAGATACTTATGCTAGACATATAAATACATACAGTAGAAGATGCAGAGCACTTACATAGTGAGAACACTACTCCAGGGAGATGCACAGCTTCAGGGATTTAAAAATGGTGCCCAAAGAATCAGTGTTATTTTTAACCTAGCACCGGGTGCTTGGAGGTAGGAGGAGGGGATACCTATGTAGGCAATGGGAGAAGTAGATAAGATAAAACTATTAAAGTATGGCACAAGTTCAGAGTGTGCATGTAGATCACAAAAATCTATCAGCCACTTTAAACTGGTCTGAAAGAATGCAGAAAAAAATGATGTGGAAATTGTATATTGACAAAGACTTATTCTGCACTAAAGTAATCTCTTGAGATAATATTGCAAAAACCTTCTTACAGATTCTGTAGTTGTGCTTGCTTTTCTTTTCAGGTTAACATTGTTTGTCACTCTCAATAGGTTCATATGTTCATAGGTAGGCAATAGGCTATCTGCCCGAAGGCATTTATAAGCCTAGCCAGAAAGTGTTGGCTTTCGCTGCCCCCTTAGATTAATTCCCTGTGCCTCTGTCCAGCAGAGCCATTCAAGTGATCCCTGGGGTAAACTTTCTGTTTCCCATCCACTCGTCAAGGTTTCTCTTGAAGAGGGTTAGCGAGGAGCTCTGCCTAATGTAGATTGGAATCTTGCTCCAGGGCATGGGAAGTCTCTGGGACAGGAATCTATCCCTCCAGCATGTCCTATTTATTGTTGTGGTGAGGTTTAGATCCCTGGAGCATGTGGCTTGAGGGGATATGGTTTTCTTTAGGTGGAGCATGTCCATCAATTCTGGGTTAGACATGGCCTTGTATGTCAGGCAGAGATCACATCTGAGTAGGCGGTATGCAACCGAGTACAGCTGAAGTTTCTTCAGTTGAGCTGCATAGGGCATCTGCTTGAGGCCAGTGATCCTCTTGGTGAGGTACTTCTGTGGTCTTTCCAGTTGTTGCAGGTGTCTTGTAAGGTACATCCCAAATGGGGCATTTTACTCTTTATTGGGTCTGATGAGTGATGCGTAGAGGGGCCCAATGAGCTCTTTCGATCTGGATGCAAACCCTGTTGTGATGAGGTGGGCCACATAGAAGGATTTTATAAATACTTTGGCAATGTGATTATCAAAGGAGAGGCTAGTATCTACTTGGGTCTCCATATCCCTTATTATGTCTTCCGTATTTAGGGGGCTACCAATTTTGTGATAGTTTGTGGGTACTTTGTTTTTTCCAAAGGGGATGACTATGCACTTTTTGGCATTTAACTTGAGGCCATGGTTTTGACACCAGGTATCTGTTTCAGTGAAACCCTTTTGGAGGATGTCTGTGTCAGCCAGAGAGTCAATTATAGCCCCTAGTTTGCAGTCGTCTGCAAACTTGGTCAGCCATAGTCCTCCTGTGCTTGCCTGTACCTCTGAGAAGTATATGACGGACAGGAGGGGTCCTAGGACTGAGCCCTGGGGAACACCACTTGTAACTGGTTTAGAGTCAGACCTAGCTCCCGCAACTCTTACCATGTGGGTTCTGTCCATGAGCCAGTTGACAACCCATCTTGTGACGTAGGGGTTTATGTTCAGGCTGGTGAGCTTGTCTATAATACCTGAGTGGGGAATGGTGTTGAAGGCTGTTGTGAGGTCTAAGTAGGCTGTGTGGACCACCTTTCCCTTGTCTATAACCTTGCTAATGGTCTCAAAGAAGTCTACCATGTTTAGGAGGCATTATCTGCCCTTAACAAAGCCGGACTGGGTAGGGTCCAGTGTTTCGAGGTTCCCATTGTCTCTGTTAATGAGATCAATGATGATGAACTCCATAGCTTTGCAGGCCAACCTAGTCAGGCATACAGGGCGATAGTTCCTGGGGTCCATTGTGGCTCCACCTTTGCAGAGCAGAATAACCGTTGCTCTGCGCCACTCTGTGGGCACATAGCCTGTGGAGAGGCTGAGTTTAAACAGTGTGTTTAGGTGAGGGGTTAGTTCATCTTTGAGCTTGTGTAGGACGTAACCTGGGACACCATCCGGTCCCATTGATGCTGTGTTTTTGGCTTTGGAGTGGGCTGTTTTAACCTGAGTGTCTGTGATTTCAGGAGAAATACATTCTTCTGGTATAGTTATGGGCCCTTTTGGGGGTGAGGGGGGGGGTGAAGTTTGCACTGAACCTGTCTGCCAGGATGTTAGCTATATCGGTCGGTTCAGTGCATTTTGTACCATTCTGCACTAACTCCGAGCAGATATGAGAATTGCCACTTAGATTCTTGACATATCTAAAGAATGCCTTGTGGTTATCTTTGGCGTCCATGGCAATTTTTCTTTCGAATCTAGCCTTGGATGATTTTATGAGGGAACATACTTTCTTGCTGATACTGATCAGGGATGTCTTCCCTTCTTGGGATTTTACTCTTTTCTGTACTAGTTTCCTCCTTCTATTGTATAGCTTGTTTATGGCTGGGGTCCACCAGACTGGTTTCCTATTCTTGGAGGAGTGAGTCTTGGTTTTGTTTGAGATAGCACGGTCCATGCATTTTTGTAGGTGCCCGTAGAGTGCATTAGTAAAGGATTTTGCAGCTTGGACAGCGTTATCCTTTAGCATGGGGGCTTTGAAACTTCCCACCTCGGTCTTAAGTAAAGTGAAGTTTGCTTTTGAAAGGTTTTTCACTGTGGTTTCTTTGACCAGGGGTGGTGGCAGAATGTGGATATCCAGATTGATTAGTTTATGGTCAGATCTAACCAACGAGGGATTGACCTCCGGTGTGGAACACCGGTCTCCTATGTTGGTGATGACCAGGTCCAATATGTTGTCACCTCTGGTGGGGATGTTGACCAGTTGATCCAGAGCGTTTGAGATTATAAATTCTAGGAAATGCTGGGCAAGGGAGTTTGTACTTGAGTAGTTCTCCCAGTTACTGTTTGGGTAATTGAAATCAACCAATATCAGGGTGTTTGGTAAGACCTTTATGTTTTCCTGTGTTTCCAGAAATGCGGAGTGGGGGTCCTGGGACATGGTGGGTGATCTCTAGCAAGCTGTAATTTGAATAGCAGTTTTGCCCATTTTTAGTTGCAAATGGAGGATCTCTGAATCATCATGCTGTGTCACTAACCTGGAGGTGTGGGTATCCTTAATGAATATGGATACTCCCCCGCCTTTTGTATTTCGATCCAGGTTTTGTGGCCGAAATGTATGGTATGAGTTTTAGCCTGGTAGTGCTGGGCTACTCTCTGGAGCCTTAAACCAGGTTTCTGTTACTGCACATACATCAATTTTCCCCATACTGAGGAGTGCCTCGAGTGCATGCATTTTGAGGTTTAGTCTTCTGGCACTGAGTAGCATTACCCTCAGTTTTTTGTTACTTTTGTTTGTTACGGCAGTGGGTTTGTCTTTTTAGCCTAGCCTAAAAAAAGCACTATGGGGGTGGCAAGAACCTTGGCCAGTATTCGGAAGCCTAAGGGTGACAGGTGCAAACCATCTCCAGCGAAGCAGCGTGGCTTGTTGAGCATGTCATCCCAGGCTGACAGACACTGGATCCCCTTTGAATGACACCAGAAGCTTAGCCAGTTGTTGAAATTGATAATTCTTTCTCTATACCATGGTATCATTCTTGGTGAGGGCAAGCTGCTACTCAGGGTCAGGGTCATACTGGCTTGGGCTATGTGATCAGAGAGATCCTCCCTGTCTCTTTTCATGTAGTCCAGGGAGGTACGGCTCAGGTCATTCACACCAACATGGACAATGACAGTCAAATTTGTACTTATTCTGAAGTGACCTGAGTGCTTGTGTTATGTGGCGGATCCTGGCACCCGACAGGCAGCTAACAGTAACCTTCTCCTTTTTCAGCCTAGTGAGTGGGACATCAGTGTCCCTGACAATAGAGTCACCTATTACTAATGTGTTGGGTATGTTATTTTGCCTTAATTGCTGTGACTGCATGGCACACTGGTTTTGTGAAGTATGTGTTTCATCGTTTGTGTTGGGGTGTGGAGGTTGCCTGGATGTCTGCTTTGGAGGTCTCTGTTGCTTTTGCAGATTTTTATTTAGAGCCTCCGAGTATGTTTTTGTGTATTTATGTGTGTTTTTTGCCGGTGCTGGTTTCATAGGTCTATGTGAGACTGGTGGTGTGATGCAAGTAATTCCCTTCTCCTCTTGACTGCTTGGTCCAGTCTTGGGTTGAGAGATCTTAGCCTCCAGTCTGGCTGTATAATTGCATCTCTCGCATGTATTAGTGTTTGGTGGAAGGAGGAGAGGGTTGTCTGTGTACATGAGGCAACTGTAACATTGCCTCAAAATGCCCAGATTCACCAGTTGGACCAGAAAGTACACCTGAAACTGCCCTTTGGATATGCCTGGATAGGTACAGTGAACTGTTTTACGGACTGGCTGGTAAGGTCGAATAGAGAGCCTTGTACAGTATGGGGGGGGGGGTCTAGTGCTAAGGTTTATTAGTGCTTGCTATGAGTTTTGAACAACTGCTGGGATGAGAAGTAAATGAGTTGAGTGCTTAAGTTGAAAGTTTGTCTAATTCCAAGGGAAAAATTGAAGACTAGACTTTGTGGAGCCGGTAATAGTTATACCCTAGCTAACCGGCGCTGCCCGGCGCAAAAAAATGCACAAATGCAGGATTTATAGCAGGGAAATGAAAGAGATAGATATTAGCCCAAAATGGTCAATAAACTACTAATTTCTGGGCTGAAACCACTCCTCCAGGGACAGATAGGCTGCTCAAATCTCCCTCTCTCACAGTGAACAGAGAAACTTCCTTCTATCCAAGTAAGGTATATTGTTTTTTTTTTTTTTTTTTTCAGAAAATAAAGCAGATACAATCAAAAAAACACTTTAAATGTGCAGTAATGGCTATCACACTTGAGTGTGTAGCCTACAACAGTTAAACAGGTAATTTAAACACAAAAACTACTTAGTTAAAGTGCAGGTAGTAAAATAAGTACAATATGTAGCTGGAACAAGCTTTTTAAATCACAGAAACTCTAGAAAATCAGCGTTTTAGGCAGAATTAGCTAAAGGCAGCAAGAAAATGCAGAAAAACGATACTTAATCACTCCAAAGTCTCTCTTTTGTCTCTCTGCTGCTGTAGAACTCTGCAGTGCACCAAGCAGGAGCTTGCTGAGCTAAATACTAGCCCAAAAACCTCGCAAATGTGGGTTTTATAGCAGGGCAATGAAAGAAATAGAAATTAGCCCAAAATGGTCAATAAACTACTAATATCTGGGCTGAAACCACTCCTCCAGGGATAGATAGGGTGCTCAAATCTCCCTCTCTCACAGTGAACAAGAGAAACTTCCTTCTATCCAAGTAAGGTATGGGCAAACACAGAAACTTGTGGTGTGGAGTTATGAAAAACAATAATTGTATGAACATTGAAAGATGTATTTATTGAGTCAGGGATTGGAAAAATAAAGTAAAGGTGGGGGCTCAGCTAACCGTAGATTATCTACAGGGTTTGGAATGGTGGCATTCCTGGATGTGTGCTCTCTGATACAGCAAATAGCCTAACAGTAGGTTACAAAGTAGCCCAAGACAAATTACATACTTAGATAAGTTTCTTTTTTCGTCAAAAATCTCTTTTCCCTGTGGAAACTGGTGGGTCCTGATCTATTGGCTGGTTGCACCACAGGTAGACTCAAGAAACAAACTTTAATGTTAGGATATGGCAGTGAGACAAATTGTGAGCATGCTACTCCTGGTAGATGCACAGCTTCAGGGATTTTGAAAGATTTCCTGTTATTAGATTACCATGTTAAATTGACTTCGGCTGTGGACATGTGTCCCATTTAGCTTTCAGAATGATAGATTTGTGATCATTAATGGAAACATTCCATTAACTACAGGACATCTTCTAATATGTCACAATGCATCTTTCAAACTGGGTCCCCAAATTCAAATCTCAGTTCAACTAAAAAGACATGTTTTTTATGTTTAAGGGGTGGCCACCACTGACTTCAGCCTCCCAGCACATATGGCTCTGTTCTTCTCTGGAGCCACCACAATTGGATAAACCACAGAATGACTTAAGTTCTGTGGATTCTCTCTTTCTGGTGGGGAAAGCTTGTGGCTACCAGGCTACTTTGCAGCCAGTAAGTGCTGTAGGAGTACAGGATTTTTCATTCTACAGCTGGTTGATGTTCTTGCCTTAGTTATGCCCTACACATGTAACATGCTGAGTGGCATACTCACCTGGCTGAACAAAGAAATGTTTTGAGGTAGTCATCACAGCCTCTGTAGGAAAGTATTCCTCAATGCCTCCAAGCACTAAGTTAACTAGCTAATAGCTTTTTGTCTTCACTCCCACTTTCCAGCAGAGTACAATGTTGGACACATGCCAAGCAAGTTCCATGGGAAAGCAAATAAGCATTTATATCATTACTCATTTGCACACACCCCCCCCCTGCCCCCAGTCATTATGCACTCCACCATCTGAGCCATTAATCAAAAGTGGATATGGATGCAAGCTGAGTTTCAGCTCTCCAAAATGAACAGACTCAAGTGAAACAGGTTATTTCAAAAATCTAGATCTGGTGTCTTAGCCCTTTACCTTTATAGGAAGTATCCTGGGATACCAGATTTCTAAATTAAAATATTTTACTTGAGTCAATTCATTGATGAAGTTATGAGTTATTTGTTATTTTTTTTACACTTTATAACAAATTGAGTTTTTCATCCCTTTATGCCACTGGGCCAACCCATAATGAGTTTTTAATGCAGCTTTGTTCAAGCTATTTTATTCATATAAAGGTTTTGTGAAACGTGCACTGCATTTAAACTGTACTTCTGCCATATTTTAACAAATGAAAGCAAAAGTTAATTATCAACAAAAGGCTTCCCTGAAACAATGGTGAGTGCACCATATAATCTGATTACAAATACTACTACAGAAGTGAAATTGCTGTACAAAGGGAAGGCAGCTGCAATTGTAATGGATCCAGCTTTTGTAATTACTGCAGGCTATCACAGTTATGTAGTTAAACAGGTGCCAGAGAAAATGTGGCAGATTCCAGAAAAACAGAATGCATTACTGAAAGTAATACCAAATGGACTAAAAGTGATTTACATAAAAAGCCCTTAAGCTTAGGAGAGTGTTTGTAGAGAATACTACACAGATTTTAATTTAAGATAAAAATGATAAGGGGCTGAGATGAATGTTTGGATGTCAGAATTGTTCTTTTGGGGCCAATGGTAAAGCTGAAAATAAATGTAAACATTGTAGGACACAGAGTAGTTTTCTCTGATTGTATATTTGAAATGCAGAACTGTAATTTATTTAATTTAATAATGTGCTGGAGTTTCTATGTGAGGTGGGCAGCCATCCTGAAATTCATATTTGTGAGCATAAAAGCATTATTGTTAAGAAAAGAATAATAAAAATAATTCTTCAATGTATAAAATTATATATCAGGATTCAAAACACTTTCATTTTTTTTTGGATATATAGAGGATTTATTAAAAAAATCTCTAGGGTATGTCAGACATTAGGAAAAACCCAGCTTTGAAGATTAGAGACAATATAATAGCCTCATGGCCATGGTAACCTTAACTAAATGTTTTTGATATCACGACTTGGAAATATAAGTAGTTTAATTTGTGCATGCGTGTGTGTGTGTGTGTGTGTGTGTGTGTGTGTGTGTATGTGTGTGTGTGTGTGTGTGTGTGTGTGTGTTATGTGTCATGTTTAGTATTTTAGTTCTTGTTTAAAGAATGCAAGTGAAGTTTCTAGTGAAAATACTTCATCCCAAATGTTTCCCAGGAATTCAGGGATTCAGAGAGAGAGAGTTAGAGAGAGAAGGAAAATTACTAAAGTGTATGCTGAACTCTGTATATGATTGCTATATCAGAGCTTACTAGATTATCCCCAGACAAGTTATCACTGCAACAAAGTACTGGTTTGCTATCCTTACTGTGTCATCTCTGCAGTCCTCAGATAACTGTTAATTCACCTTTCTAACTTTAAACACATTATGTCGCTCAACAAAGAATCAATCTTGCATATTAACAAAGTAATTAGAGATGTTGATCTTTGACTGATGTAGGCTAGGATGCAATACAGTTCCTCCTTGTTGAAATTCAAAACATGCATTAGAAACTTGATAGGATTTAATGAGGAGAAATAATATGAGAATATTTCAGAAAAAAAATTAGAAGGAGATGGAGAGTCATTTGTTGTCCTTACCCTGAGAGTTGTTTTGGTTTGCTTCATATTTGCAGGGCTCCTTGGCATGATTATTAAAATATAAATTCAGTTTTCATTATCTTCTTTATCTTCTTCTTTCGGCTTTTTCCTGGTTAGGGGTTGCACAGGGGATCACCTGTCCACTCATGATTGGCAGTGGAGTTTTACAGTGTTGAGTTGCCAGCCCGGCACTCAGCCTTCCACAGAAGGCACACGCACTCATGCCTAGGGCCAGTTTGGAGTGTCCAATCCACCTACAGCATGTCTTTGGGATGTGGGAGGAAACCGCAGCACCCGGAGGAAACTCACGCAACCACAGGGGGGACATGCAGACTCCGCACAGAAGGCACTCCAGCTGAGGATCAAACCGGAAAACCTCTTGCTGTGAGGCTGAAACACACTTTTCATTATCTAAAAGTCAAAAATGTTTTCCCCATGATTGCTGAACTGAATTTCTGGTCTTTTATGTGATTCCATTATATTCTTAATCCACTTGTAATTAAGAAGTAAAGAATAGCTCTACTCTGCAGTACAGTTAGCCTGGTTTGTGATTTAGTTCATCTTGATGTAATATGCACAGAGAAAAGCATAACTTCTTCATTTTTTTTCTTTCCCCCTTGCATTCTTCTCAGAGGTCATGAAGATCATACTACTAATTCCAATTTAAATCTTTAAAAATGTTTTCAGAAAGGAATGTGTCTCAAACTATATGACACAGAACAGACATCACAGATTCTATAGTAGTTTCTGTTGGTCACTACCCACTATATTATCTCATGAGCCTTTGTGTTACTGAGGTCAGCAATGTGCTATATAACTGCATATCAACATCTAAAGTGAAACTATTTTTCCAGAGAATAAGATTATGATGAAATCTTTATAAGAAGAATGTATCTGAACTATGCTACAACACTACATGAAGAAACTATCTTTCATCAAAAAACAGAAAATCGGTGTCCATGGTAATTTTTTTTTTTTTTTGGTTACATCATCATATCTTGTATGTGTTGGATTATTGCTAAATGTTGAGCACCAGGAATGGCCATCATCAGTAATGAGCTCATGTTTTAGGCATCTAACATGAATCCAAACCAGTTTGCTGTGGTTGTAATGTCTGCATCCTGTTGCACCTGATATACTTATGTATTGTTGTACACATGCCTTTCCCAACTGTAGTGTAAGCATTGTTTTATAAGTTATGAACATCACAGCCATCAATAAATGACCAAACCATGGCATATCCCCATACGTTGTTTTGTTTTTAAATCAGATGTCTCACTCCTACCTCACTTGTGCTAGCTTCTTTGTCATCCAAACTAGGACAGGGATAATAGGACATCCTAAAATATTAAACCTAAGTTCCTCTATGGTCCCCAAAGAAACACTTGAGTCTAACTTCAAAACAGATTCATTACAAGAATACCAAGTGTTTCCATTGCTTTATATCGTGAAAGCTACTATATGCTGACTCTCTAATACCTGGTCTGAAAATTCTTAATGGTTTAGAAAAATACAAGAAATGAGCATGTTGTGGCATGGGATTTATATCCCAAACTTGTAGTGATTAGTAACTCATAGTATTTAGCTGTAATTTATGTCTTTAATACCAAAGGCAAAAGTATTAAGATACTAAGAGTGCTTATATTATTCTAAATTTCACTTTAAGCAGCACTACTGACAAATCATACAGTAGTGCAGAGAAAATGTCTAGTCATTGGTGGGATAATTAAATGCTCCTAGTGCTGTTTAAGATGGTGCATCAGTGAAAGAATGCAGTTGCAATCTCAGTGCTGATAACCCCTTCAGATATCACATTTTATTATGCTGTGAATTATCTGGTGAATATATTAAAGGTAATGCAAGATGAACAGCTGCAACCACCTCTCTTACCATACTATATTACAAAAGATCACGTCAAGTCATTTGCCTTGTTAGCACATATAGTCAAGTAATATTCAAGTTTGTGCATCTGTTAGATATAGAATAGATGTGCTCAGGAGATAGGTAAGCCACACAGTTGTTCAGAGAAAAAAATCGTTGTCATCATGAGTAAATTTTCCCTGTGCTTCTTCAAGTAAGAAGGTTACATATCTGAGGAGTTCTTTCGTGGCTTTTCTGATTCCATTCAGGCTATATCAAATATTGCCAGTAGTCAGCTCAGGCTGATGGATGTACAGTAGTGGAAAGAAACAGTTACAGGAGCATATTTTTGTAATGTGTGAATGGCTGAAAAACTACTAATATGATACTGACAGACATATCAAGCTATGCATGAACAACTGCTTCATGTTACCTCTAGCAAGTGATAGTATTATTATTAAAAGAATGCAATTATCATTTGCTTTCTGATTTTACAATGGCTATGAAAGGAGAGATCTGTCAGATAAAGCTACTGCATGATGATTTTGGATTTCTCTCTTTATAACATGCATATTGACATTGCTTCTTGTTGTTTGTTTTTATTTAATATGTGTTTTAGTTTTACAAATAGACACATAACTTGTGATTTCATTTACACTTAGCATATTCATTTAGTTCTTTTTATGAATTTAATACATGATCAGATTTTAATATCATGGTGCATAACTTACTAGAGTTTAGAGTTAATATATATATTTTTATATGGCTTTTTGTACAATGAGAGTGCTAATATATATTAGGTGGTATAGAACTTGTTGATTTAGATGTACATGTTTAATTCTGATTTTAAATAATGTCTGTAAAAGATTTTTCTTTTCTTCCCATAATGGGAATGTGTTTTTTATAGCAGATAGCACTTTAAACTTTAAAAATAGGCAATGTTGCTTTAATTTTGAATGTATATGATGACATCATTTTTGTGGCTATCAGTTCATTGGCTTTGAACCTTTTGAGGAAGTTTTAAACTGGGAGACTGTGAGCAAGTTGTTTCATTTAGTCTGAAGAAGCTGATACACTGGTGTCAGTGAAAACGCTTACAAGAATAAAGTGTTGAAGAATCCGTTACCTGCTCACTTTTTCATTTATTTTATCCTGGCAGATAGGTTCAGTGCTAACTTTACCCCTCTCTCACCCCCTAAAGGACCCATCTCTATACCGGAATAATGCAAAGTTCCTGTAATCATGGCTGCATAGGTAAAAACCACTCCCCAAAGCCAAGAACACAGCATCCATGGGACCTGACAACATCCCAGGCTGCATTCTATACGAACTACAGAATGACATGGCACTCCTCCTAAATACCATGTTCAATCATAGCCTCACCTCAGGCTTTATGCCCACTGAATGGCGAAGAGCGCCGGTTATACCATTCCACAAATGGGAGTCACCACAGACCCTGGCAACTACTGCCCCATTGGCCTAACGAGCCTGGTCTGCAAGGCCATGGAATGTATCATCATGGAACTTATAAACAAAGACATTGGTAATCTCCAAACTCTGGACCCCACCCAGTTTGGGTTTGTAAAAGGCAGATCATGTCTCCTAAACCTGATAGACTTCTTTGAAGCAGTCACCAGAGCCATAGACGAGGGTAAGTTGGTTCACACAGCCTATCTAGATCTCGCTAAGGCTTCTGACACTATCCCCCACTCTGGAATTATAGATAAACTCACTAAACTAAGTATAAATCAGTATGTCACAAGATGGGTTGCCAACTGGCTCACTGACAGAACCTACACTGTGAAAGTAGCAGACTCCAAATCCGACTTCAGACCATTGACAAGTGGAGTACCACAGGGTTCAGTCCTGGGTCCTCTCTTGTTTGGTATCTACTTTTCTGAAGTACAGGCTAACACAGAAGGTCTTTGGCTAACAAAGTTCACAGATGACTGCAACTAGGAGCCATAATTGAATCTATTAACGATGTGGACATCCTACAAAGGGCCTCACTGAGACAGATGCCTGGTGTCAAAGCCATGGCCTCAAGCTCAATGCCAAAAAGTGCATTGTCATCCCCTTTGGTAAAAACTCTGTACCCATGAGCTACCACATAGGTAGTAGTCTACTTAACGATTAAAGTGTGATAAGAGACCTTGGGACACAGGCGGACAGTAGTCTCTCCCTTGATAATCACATCACCGCAGTAGTCAGAAAATCCTTCTACGTAGCACACATCACAAAAGGTTTTTCATCCAGGAAAATAGAGGTCATTGTTCCCCTCTACTCTTCACTAATTAGACCTATTATAGAGTACAACGCCCCTTTTGGTATGTACCTCACAAGACATCTACAACAACTGGAAAGGTCACAGAAATACTTCACAAAGAGGATTACTATCTTCAAACAGATGCCCTACGCAGACCGTCTCAAAAAACTCCAGCTTTACTCCATCACATATTGCCTACTCAGAGGCGATCTCTGCCTAATATACAAAGCTATGTCAAACCCACAGCTGTTGGAAATGCTCCACTTAAAGAAATCCCAATCCTTCTGAGCTACACGCTCTAGGGACATAAACCTTGTCACCACAATGAACAGAACATACTGGAGGAATAGATTCCTGTCCCAGAGACTTCCCATACTCTGGAACAAACTACCTGTCTATATCAAACAAAGCTCCTCATTAGCACTCCTTAAGAAAAATCTTGATGATTGGATGGGAAATAGGAAATTCACCCTGGGGAATCACCTCTGTGTCTCTGTTCGACAGGGGCACAGGAAAATAAATTTATTGGGTGGTGAAAGTCAGGGTACCTTTGTGGCTAGGCTTGTATAGGCCCTAGGGCTGATAGTCTAGTACCTACCTATGAATCTACCTATGAACCTATAATCCTGGGTAGCAGCAAGCATTTAAATGAATTTGCCACATCAATTCAAATGTTTATAATAATAAAGAACTCGGTCCAACCCTGATGTCCAGAGTAACTTGGTCAATGGCCCTGAATTTAAAAATGTGTGTTTGATTGCAGAATTTGTGCCTAGCTAAGGCATTTTCAAGTTTTCACCTGTTCATGCTATAAATGTGGTCATAGACATGTTTGTTTCTTTTTACGGTCAGCCTTGCCAAGGTAGAAAGCTGGGCAAGACTGACATTGGGCTAGGTACACAATCATCCTAGAATTACAGTTAATTTTTTTTTGTTGTAAACTATCTTACATTTCTTATAATAAAGCTTTGGCTTTAATGCATGTATTTGCAAAACTCACACATTTCACACTTATACATACCCGGGTGTCTCACTGAACCATGGTTGCTGTTTTCCAACAAATTCTTCAGGTTACATCCCCTCCTAAACACCACTGAGGGACACTCCCCTAACTTGTTTAACAGGTGTTGGTCGCCCATTAACAAGTTCCAGTTTTTGTTAACTCATTCCACACCTTTCTGACCCAGAACATGGACTGAAGCTCCAAAGGTGGTGGTGTTTCCATATTCATAAAGGATGCTCACACCTCCAGACTGGTAGCACAACATAACACATCTGAGATACTTCAGGTGCAGCTAACATTGGGAAATACAGCAATTCAGGTCGTAGCCTGCTATACGTCCCCAACCATGCCCCAAGACTCACACTCCACATTCCTAAGCACCCTGGAGAATATTAGGGTCCAACCTAACACTCTCATACTGGGCGACTTCAACTACCCCTCCATTAACTGGGAAAACTACTCATCTACCAATACACTTGCCCAACGTTTCCTGGAATTCATTAATTCCAATGCCCTGGACCAGCTCATTTTTACTCCCACTAGAGGTACAACATCCCTGACCTGGTCATTACTAACATGGGCGACCATTGCTCTACACCAATAGTCAACTCCTCCCTGGTTAGATCCTACCACAAACTAATCACCTTGGAAATCCACATGCCTCCCCACCCCCACCCCCCCACAAAGGAAATCACCATGAAAAACTTCTCCTAAGCTAACTTTGGGCTCCTAAAAACAGAGATGGCTAACTTCTCAGCACCAATGCAAATGAAGAATAGTTGCATGACTGCCGAATCATACATTCATGAACTGTACGAACATGTACACAAATGCATGGATCTCGTCATATTCAATAGAACCAAGATGCTCTCCTCCAAAAAAAGGAAGCCAATCTGGTGGTCCCCTGCCATAAACAAACTCTACAACAGAAGTAGGAAACTGATGCGGAATAAAATGAAGTCCCAATACTGGAAAAACTCCCTTATCAGCCTCAACAAAAAGTTGAGTTCCCTCATCAAATCCTCTAAAGCTAGCCATGAAAACAGAATTGCAGCAGATAGTAAAGACATCCACAAGGCCTTCTATACTTATGTAAAGAATCTCTATGGCAATACCCAAATTTGCTCTGAGCTACATAATAGTACCTCCTATACAGAGCCAACAGATATTGCCAGTATACTGGCCGACAGATTCAGTGCCAACTTTACCCATCTTCCTCCCCACAAGGGACCATTCACAATACCAGTATTACTGCTGCACAGGTTAAAATAGCACTGTCCAAGGCCAAGAATACAGCTTCTATGGGACCTGACAATATCCCTGGCTGTGTTCTACATGAACTACAGAGTGAACTGGCACCTCACCTGTGTGCCCTGTTCAGTCACAGCCTCACCTCAGGCTTTGTCCCTACAAAATGGTGTACTGCTACAGTCATCCCTCCCCACAAAGAAGGAATGACTACAGACCCTGAGATCTATCACCCCATTAGCCTGATGAGTCTGATATGCAAAGCTATGGAATGCATATTCATGGACCTAATAAACAAGGATATAGGGAATCTTCAAACTCTGGATCCCACACAGTTTGGTTTTGTGAAGGGTAGAGCATGCCTGCTCAACTTAGTCAATTTCTTTAAGTTAGTCACCAGAGCTGTGGATGAAGGCAAGGTGGTTCATACAGCCTACCTTGATCTGGCCAAGGCCTTTGATACTATTCTTCACCCAGGAATCATAGAAAAACTCACTAAGCTAGGCATCAACCCCTATATCACTAGGTGGGTTGCAAATTGGCTCACAGGTAGAACCCAGAGTGTGAAAGTAGCTGACTCCAAGTCAGACTGCTGACCAGTCATGAGTAGAGTCCCACAGGGTTGTATCTACTCCTCTGAAGTCCATTCCAACACGAAGGGACTCTGGCTGACAAAGTTTGAAGACGATTGCAAGTTGGAAGCTATTATTAACTTCCCAAGTGATGTTGACATCCTACAAAAAGGCTTCCCTGAGACCAAAGACTGGTGTCAGAACCATAGCCTTAAACTCAATACCAAAAAATGTGTTGTCATCCCCTTTGGGAAAAACTCAGTTCCCACAAATTACCACATCAGTGGTAGTCCACTGAACACAGAAGGCATTATAAGAGATCTGGGAACACAGGTTGACAGCAACATCTCTTTTGACCGCCACATTGCCACTGTGGTCAGAAAGCCCTTCTATGTGGCACATATCATTACTAAAGGTTTTGCATCAAGCAAGAAAGAGGCCATTTTCTCCCTCTATTCTTCCCTCATTAGGCCAATCATTGAGTACAATGCCCCATTTGGCATGACCCTCACTAAACACCTACAACAACTGGAGAGGCCACAAAAGTACCTTACAAAGAAGATCCTAGGTATTAAACATTTTTCCTATATGGACAGACTTAAAAAAACTCCAACTATTCTCTGTCTCATATCGTCTTCTTAGAGGCGATCTCTGCTTGACTTACAAAGCCATGTCTGACCCAGCTCTGTTAGAAATGCTACATTTAAAGAAATCCCAATCCCTCCGCACCACTCGCTCCAGAGACCTCAACCTCATTACCTCAATCAACAAAACATGCTGGAGGGACAGATTCATAACCCAGAGACTGCCCATGCTATGGAATAGACTTCCCATACATGTCAAGCAGAGCACCTCACTGGCCCTCTTCAAGAGAAATCTTGATGAGTGGATGGGAAATAGAAAATTCATCCCAGGGATCACTCCAGTGGCTTTACTCGACAAAGGCACTGGCAACTAAGGTTGGCTGGCATGATGCCAGGGTAATCCTAAGAGCTTAGGCTTGTAAAGGCTCCAGGGCCGTTAGCCTAGTACACACCTATGAACCTATGAACTTATGAATAATATCAGATACAATGACATCACAGCCAGCAGCTTACCTCCGTAGCTGACATGTCACAAGTACCTCCTTTCCTTGATGGCTGTACTAAACAACATTATCTTTAAGTTTCTTTTGTTGATCTCCTACTGTTCTATTCCATGATCACCTGCTGATAGCCTCTGACCTCTAAAACGGAGTGGCAAATTTGCAGCTGGAGGCAAGCACTGTGACTCGCAGTGAAAAACCAATGAACTCAAGATGATAAACCTTATACCATTACTTCTTTACCTTCAGCCAGAATCCTCTACCTGTATACTGCTTGAAGAGTGCAGGTGAACTTGGTATATTTAGATTTTCTATGAAGTTCGGCAACAGTCAGATCAGGGAATGCCCTTAAGCTGCATGTCTCTAGAACAAACAAGGTCTCTTGAAAAAGCATAACTATTGTAAACATATGCAAAATGCGGAATTTTCTGTCTATTAAAGTACAAAGTTCTGCAATCCTTACCTTCTATCAAGAGCATAGATAGAAGCATCTGCCTTTATTTTCATTACATTCAATTGCCTTTTTCACTCAACTTCCTCTTAAAACAATATATATGCAGCCCACTGCCTCCATTCCGAATGTTAAATCTTTGTCGAGTATTGCCTTTACATCAATATTATCAGTTTTTATTAAAAAGTGCCTCAGTGCACAGAATGTGCTTCAGTATTTCTAGTTTGTGATCATGCTGCGACTAATAAAAACTTACTACAACACACTATGCAGATTGCACTGTTGCACTTTCTGTTCACCTGCCACAATGCATAACTGGGATTTGTGCCTTTACTGTCTTGCTTATGTGCTGAAAGTACAACTTCAACTAAAGTCTTTTCTTTGTTATGACATAATATCTGTAGCAGGTCTATTTATAGCATGCCTCTTCTCTGCACTGTCCATTATATATTTTGGGTTTGCATAAAAATATAGTATCTTTGTAGCCTCTATATGTATTTTCAGTACTTATTTTCAGTACAGGGTCCACTTATTGAAAAAAAAAAAGAAAGAGCAAAAGAGTAATTGAGACAACCTTGTAAATAAATGCAGTATATTTATTCAGCACTAGCAAACCTTTTGTTGCATGTTTCACTGTTCACTAATGCTGTGTGACACTGGCGTGAGTGTATGAATAGAAGACAGAATGGCCTGACCCTGCAAAAATTACTTTTTATTGTGTTTTTTTCAGCTGGACAAATCAACAAACAGTTGTATTTGCCTGAATATAACTTGAGTATTTATACTGAACAGAAATCAGCACTAAGTGGTCGATCTTGTTGCTGGGATGCAGAAAGGCAGGGATCTTCACGGTAACCACTGTGCATTCTGAAATTTTTTAGGAGAGCTTGTACTATTTGCCCATTAAAAAAAAATGTTTCTGAGCAAGTGAGCATGTGTGCTGGTTCCACTACGTAATGACATGCTTGTGCAAATTTTTCATCTTTGCTCAAGAATTCAGGGCAAAACCAAAAGTAATAGGCGGTCAAAGGCCAAAAATCAGAGATGGGTTTTAAATATATTTTCTAATTCACTTAATAGTTAATAGAAAAATAGCCTTTACATCTGTGGGCATTTTCTGAACAATAAAAAGTAGAATATTCAGTATGACATTATTGCCTGATAGCAATCCTTAACAATTCACCAGAAAATTAACACCTTTATATAAGTAACAAATATGTTTAAAGACACACTTCACTATTCTGAATATGCAAAGAGGCAAAGAAAAATATGTGTCAAAATCAGGGGTGTTCTGCAAAATCAATCACAGATGAGATGCTTACTTTTATGGATTTAAAAAGATATTGCGAGTAAGTATTCTTCAAACCAATTCATGTCCACTTTTGTAAGGTAAACATAATCAATAAATACTGTCAATCTTTTCTCTATGCAATCACATAAAAACTTGCTGAGTTGTAGTTTAGCTCCATGACCCAAGAAAAAATAAGAGACAAGAATACATGCTTAAATTTCCACAGGCATACATTACAGTAAAGATGCAAACTCATTATTGAGGAGATTAAATCATTCTTCTTTCTCTGTCTCTACACAAATAAAATGAATAGCTCTCAGACCATCACATGGCAATACACAGTGAAATACTAAACTGTTTCTTCAAATTAAATAAACATTGTTGTTTACTTTACTAGAATGGAAAAAAAATAACACTTGCTACATTAATAAAATGTGGAAGAGCAAAGAGATGTGATACAGAAAGTGATATAAAATGTCATTTGAAATTGGAATGTGTTATCTTTAACATTTAACAAGAGAAACACAAACATTTAGAGCAATATCACATTGCACTTTTCAAAAATGAAAGAGATATTTTGTAGCAAAACAAGGCCCTAAAGAATTCTAATTATTGAGATAACATTCCACAGTTGAATAGACCGGTTACCACAATCTGAAACAATTGCCATTTTTGCTTGCAGATGCCTCATTACTTATAATGACCTGTGATATGATTTTGCATCTAATATGGAGAGAAAAATGGGTATGAAACAATGTGCTACAAGAGCAGTTAAATAGTTTGCTTTTTCAAGAATACTGATTGAGGAGATATAAATCAGTTTAAATGGTTCATGAACCACAGAGATTTAAATCAAAAATGGTGAGTCAAAGCAGCCTGCTGATGTGCAGAATACATTTAGAGCATTATTCATTTCATAAGAAAAGTGTTTGCTTTCTATTGCTTTGTTGGGGAATTATGTAGTATATTATGTAAATTATGTGAATCCATGCATTAGAATTTAAGTGCTTCGAAAGAAAAACAGTAAGTATCTAACTCAACAAGGCAGAATAACTGAAAACACTGATTTGTCTTAATTAACTTTGCTTGAGAAATCCTGTCATGTTAGTGCCTATACCTGTGAGTGAATGTGTTTGTGTGTGTGTGTGTGTGTGTGTGTGTGTGTGTGTGTGTGTGTGTTTGTGTGTGTGTGTGTGTGTGAGAGAGAGAGAGCATGGAAGGTGAGTAATGTATGAAATATCTTGTTTATAGGTTCATAGGTGTATACTAGGCTAACAGCCACCAGGAGCTTTACAAGCCTAACCATGGAACCCAACCCTAGTATAGTCCCTTTTAACATGTACATCTAAATTGGTGAGGCATGTTGGTTAGGATGGGGATGTTAATAAGGGGGTTGCTTAAATGTAATGTGGGGGGCACTATGTTAGCTAGGGAATGATTGCTGTTGGTCTTTATCATTAAGAGACATGATATTCCAGCCCGGGTATGAATTTACAATTTCCCATCTAATGTACTGTAAGATTAGAAACAAGATTTGTGATGAATGCTAAATTATTGGAATAACTAGAGCATAAACATTTTGCTTGCATATCAATGGAATGTTGATTTGTGTATAAGCTGTGTACTGAATATGAATTTAATTAGTTTCATTAAGTTTTATGAAAAACTTGTCTTGTGCATCTGTTTCTTTCTTTCTTTTTTTTTTTTTTTTTGTTAGTTCTGGGATGATTTTTAACATATTTTATGTTTACAGGTGATGTTTTGGTACTGTTTTAGTAGTCTAGTAGAATTTTATAGTTTAAATTCATTTTAGTTGGTCTGGTGTTATTTGTTTGATTTATTTAGGACCAGCTCCTTTTGCCTATAATGTAATTTTTACTTAGACGGTGGTGGCTCTATTTTTGGGTTTATTTATATTTTTTGGTTTAACTTTTCAGTCAGAAGACATGCATGTTTTGGTAGTTTGGTATATCTGAAAGTAGATGTTTTCTACTGTTAAGTGTTTATTTTGTAAGCATACAGTATGAGTGAATATATTTAGCTTAAGTAGAGAAAGCAAAATGTTTTAGGGTAACATTTCTCATGACCTGGAAGTTGGTGACATGTACAGGGATGTAAATATGTTTACTGATGGCATGCATAGTATACATCAATTAAATATTATTGAAGGATTTGCTATATAGACATATACATACACACACATACACACACACACACACACACACACACACACACACACACACACACACACACACACACACACACACACACATGTGGCAGTATGCCAATGTGATTTTTTTCTTTTGCTGAGTCTAAGCACAAAAAAACAAAACAGACAAGAACAACAAGCAGGTGGCAGAGTCACAGTGTCCCCTCCATTCGGGTTTTTTATAAGTCTCATATCTCCCTGTCTTGTTTCTACCAAATCCAATATCATATCAGTGATGGTGATAAGTAAGTATTCCTCTCTTCAAAAGATGCAGACTAAAAGTCATATCATATAAGCAGCAAATATACATGAAACACACTCATCCCTACTTTTGGTTTACAAGGAGGCTTGTCCTTACCTCTCACCTGTAAAAATAACTTTCTCATGTGTATCTGTAGTTTTTGTGGCTAACTCATCCTTTTTTCATTTCAGTGAGTTTTCTGCAGAATCTGTGTTAAGCGAAGAATGTGTATATAATAGAGCACTCCATATAATTGAATGTTCTTAATTTGGAACATGTTTAATACTGGCAAAAATGATCAAAACTCATGTAGTTGCTTCTACCGGTGTTAAGTTCATGCAAGACTGTATATAGTTGGGATGGGGAATTTGCCCTTTCCCAACAGTAGAGCAATCTCAGAATTGGTATATGTAATTAGTGAGGGTGGGGTGTGTGCAGGAGGACTTGCCAATCTGCAAAAATTGTAAGTGTTTTGTTTTTTTTCAGTATTTTAGATTTTGATCTTTCAAGACTAATCGTTAGCCACTTGAGGTTTGAGTACTTTGATGTTTAGAAGTACACCCATGTGTGTGTGTGTGTGTGTGTATATATATATATATATATATATATATATATATATATATATATATATGGCTCACCTACACAAGAATGACAGTGAAAAACACCGACACTCACATAGCTGACATCACATGGTTGACAATCAAAACACCAACAATGTAACTATTGCACAAAAAAAGAACATAATTTCCATTTTTGTGCTAGCAGGGGGGCTATGCTCCCCTGCACCCTCCACTGTGGCTCTGCCCTCCACCCCCCCTGTAACTTTAATATATCAACTCCGAGATCGCACTACCGTGCAGGAATGGAAATCTTTCCATTCTGCACTACGTAGACATACCGTTTCCCCATTGTCGGCATTTTGATTGTTAACCATGTGGTGTCAGTTATGTGGGTTTCGGTCTTTTCAGCTGTCGTTCTTCTGTAGGGTACCCATACAGATATATATATATATCTAGATAAATCTAGATATATAGCTATAGATATATATGGAGCAGCCTAACCCCTTAGCAATAATCATTCAATTTCAGGTAGATGTCTGAAGTGGTATGATAACATACATGCTAAGTAAAGAAAATGTTTAGTAAAACAGGCAGGAACATTCTACATTAAGATAAATGATGATTGCTATTTCAGTCTGAACTTCGCCTATTTTTTGTACTTAAGACAGTGTTTAACAACCTCAGGTGTCAACAACCTAGAAACTGTATTCAGATTCTAGAATATATAAAACAGTGAACTGTTTTAGCAGGATTTGTATCTCTTTCAGATTATAGCATAATAATTGTCTTCAGTTAAGTATATCATTACATGGAATATTTCACAGCATTGTTTACTTTACTGTCTCAAAAAAAAAATCCAAATGATACCATTTTCAAATTGTGCATCTAAAGTGCATATCATTTCACATATAATCGATTATGTTTCTGTAAAGGAGCCCAAAGCATTTCCTCTGTGTCTCATTTTAGTAGCTCCATTAATATCTGCATACCTGGCATACCTCGTATGCTGTGTATTAACTAAGAAATAAAAGTACATGTGCTCCTAAGAGAATTGAGACTTTACAGCTTAAAAACTTACTGGATTGTGTGCTTCTTGACCTCCTTCTTGC
This sequence comes from Protopterus annectens, assembly GCF_019279795.1. NCBI lineage: Eukaryota > Metazoa > Chordata > Ceratodontiformes > Protopteridae > Protopterus > Protopterus annectens. Next base: position 1,036,036,832 of record NC_056730.1, read on the forward strand.
TTTAGATGCTTGTTCCAGTCTCACCTCTTGTATATCCAGCTTTAGAAGTTCCTCCCTATCTCATCTCCTGTATATCTGGCTTTAAAAGCTCCTCCCAGTCTCTTCTCCTGTATAATTGGCTGTAGAAGTTCCTCCCAGTCTCATCTCCTGTATATCTTGCCTTGGTAATGCCTCCTATCTTACCTTCTTTGCTTGATTTACTGGGCACTGACAGATCAAAAGGGGAAGTCCTCCCTCCCCAAGATTGAACAAAATCTTGCCTTAGCTTTTATTTTACATGTCTTCAGGCTTTTAATTCATATTTACACTGCACTTACATTCACATTTTTTAATACATTTGTTTCTGCTTTATTGCCTTTGTCCAAATTTTACATAAGAAATTTGGCTTGTTTGCTCAAAGCTGCAGTGAGTTAGGCCTCCTGTTCTTGCTCTGCTATTTTCCAAAAACCTGCTGTGAGACTACAAAAGATAACTGTTTATTTCCAATTGTTCTTTGCACTTCTGATTAACTAAAACAATATTTGCTGCATATCTGTTTAAATGGTGCAACTGTATTTTAGTCTTGGTGATTTGAATCATTACATTTTTTCTAATCTCTGTCTCCTTTTTGTTCTTTGATTTTTCTGATCATTTTACTTATTGCTGCACTTGAAAAACATTTGTATAAACTAAGTTCAGGGTCTGCTGAATCTAGTACTGTTTGTGACCTCTGGAGCTTGTAGTACAGTTAAACTTTTGACTAGAGAGGCCTAGCTGTGCTTTGTGGAAGGGGTTTCAGTTTGGTCTGATCTAGCTAGAGTTAATGCTACAAGGCTCTGTTTAGGGCATTTTTCATTGGATCATTTGAAGTTTGGCTCGTTCCAGTTTCTCTGGCTTAAATAGCCAGTGTTTGAACCAGTTTGTGCTTATTTGCTTAAAGCTGCAATGAGTTAGGCCTTCTGCCCTTGCTCTGCTGTTTTCCAAAAACCTGCTGTGTGACTACAAAAGATAAGTGCTTATTTTCAACTGTTTTCTGCACTTCTTATTAACAAAAACAATGTTTGCTGCATATCTGTTTAAACTATGCAACTGTATTTTGGGCTTAGTGAATTGAATCATTATCTCTGTTCTGATCTTGTTTCCCCACCTGCCTGCCCTACTGTTGTTGTGGTCTTAAAGCTTGGTGGCTTTTGAGTTGCCTACCTTTCCTATAAATTTGGTATTGGACACTCCTCCCGGTCCCATTGCTTCAGCTCATTCTACTGAGTACAGTGAGATTAATTGTGAAAGCCCACCCCTTTAGCTTCTTAACCATGAATTATCTTCTGTTTCCTCTCTTTCTACTTAAAAAGTGCCTCTCCCTACTTTATTTTGCTGCTTGTGCTTAGGTGTTCAATTGGGTTTATTCTGCTGCATTTGTTACTGCTTGTCAGTAGCCTGATTAAATTGTTCTGCATCTACCCTGTACTGATTTCAAAGCTTTTGAGAGAACCCATAAAACTAAGTGCCGTTATTCAATTTATTCTGACTTGTACTGCACTTGTATTTGATTAACTGTGCTGTTTTACTACTTGCATTACATCTGCACTGTATTTTTTTCACTGTTTTACAGTTAAATTGTTTAATTATCTGCGTGTGAACTGCTCTGTTGTTACAGTTAAGTGTGTATCTGTTCTCCTATGTTAAATCAGCCTAAACAGTGTTAAATATCTTTAGCATAGTCTGGTTACCAGTTTTGCAGTAATCAGATCTGTTTGTGTGATTCCTGTGCTAGCTGCTATGCCATCTTGTGTTGGCCTATCTGCACTTAATGGAGATAAGTGAACTGGTTGGAACTGATCTGGCTTAGGGTGTTTAGCTAAGAGTTCAGAGACAAGGGTGGATTGGTCAATTCCAGTGTTTCTATTTTACTTTAGTTTTTGGGGTATTTAAACCCCGTGTTTGTGTGGGTTTGTGCTTGTTTGCACGTCATGCACTGCCACTGTGCTGTTTTACCCCTTTGCAAGTTATGTCAGCTGTATTTTTCCCTTACCAGCACTCCTGTGCAAGTGGGGTCCTCGCTTGCAGCTACTGTATTGATTTTATCCAGCTCTACTCACACCTACAGGTACTCTCCTCAGATAGTACCCATTATAGTATCCCTGACCTCTCTTCCACAGATTCTGACAACCATGGATGGACAATTTCCTATGGTTTTACCTGCTAGTCTGGTTGATATGGGCATACTGAGACAGTGTAGCAACTGCCTCATGTATACAGACAACCCTCTACTAGTACCACATAGGAACACAATATGTGAGAGATGTAGTTACATTAAGAACCTAGAATCCTTGCTCTCTCAATCACAAGCCATTACATCTGACACTGAGAAGGCTGTCTGCACAAACACTAACACCACACCTCTAACAGCATCCACACCTGTACAACACACTGCCACATATTAGGAGGTTCTCAACAAAAACATACCTAAACAAAAGAGTCCACTGAGGCAAAAACACACACACACAGATCACAACCCACAGCATCAAGCACCACAGATAGTACACACACATCTGTGTCTCACAGCCAGGCCTAGGCACAAACCCAAAACACTAGTCATAAGAGACTCTATCGTGAGACACACAGATGTGCAGCTCACCAGGTTTGACAAGGGGAAAGTCACGGTAAGTTGATTGTCAGATGCTAGAATCCACCATATCATGCACACACACAAGTCTCTCAACAACAGGTACTGTTATGACTCTGTCATAGTCCATGTTGGTTGGAATGACTTGAGATGTACCTCTCTGGACTATATGAAGAGAGACATGATTGAGCTTGCTGAATGTGTGTCCCATGTAGGTATGTCCATCTCCTTAAACAGCATACTAACATCACTCAGAATGATGCCTCAATACAAACAGAAAATGATTGACTTTAACAATTGGCTTAGTTTCTGGTGTTATTCCAAAGGGATCCAGTACCTGACAGGTTGGGAAGACATGATTGACATACCACGATGCTTTGTCAAAGGTGGCCTTCATCTGTCCCCCTGGGCTTCAGGCTTCTGGCAAAGGCTCTTGCCTCCCCATAGTGCCCTTATTTAGGCATAGTCATGCGGACAAAATAACCAATGTGAAAAATTCTTCTAAATGAAATTTACATGCCATGCTGCTAAATGCTAGGAGTCTTAACATGAAACTTCACTCACTGAAAGCATTCCTCCCCCTGGAATACGCTTACGTTTATGCAGTCACTGAAACCTGGTTCAAACCTGTGGAGAGCACCTCAGTTTACCAGATTACTCATCCTACCATACTTTCAGACCCCAAATAGAGGGCTAGAAAGCCAAAGGTGGTGGAGTTTCAATATTTATTAAAGACATACCCACTCCCAGGCTGGTCAAACAGTAGGACACGCATGAGACAGTCCATTTGCAGTTAACTGTTGACAAAACACCTATTCAAATTATAGCTAGCTACAGACCCCCAACCATGACTCAGAACACCCACTCTACCTGTCTGGACTTACCTGAATCCATCAAGATTCAACCCTCTACCCTGATCCTGGCTGATTTTAACTACCCAACCATAGAGTGGAAGACGTATTCTAGCCCAAACACAAATGCCCAGAGATTCCTCAACTTTGTCAGTGCCAGTGCACTGGATCAGCTAGTCAACACCCCCATGAGAGGTGAAAATATCCTGGGCTTGGTACTAACCAACTTGAGTAGCTACTACAGTACCCCTACAGTGTCATCCTCCTTGGTAAAATCCGACCATAAAGCAATCACTTTCAAAGACACCATCTCCCCTGCCCCCCCCCCCCCTTTGCCAGGGTCAACAAAAAAACTTTTCCAAAGCTGACTATAACCTCTGGAGAGAAGGAATATGCAGCTTCACAGCCACTGTCCCTTCAGTTAGAACTAGCACTAATGTCCAAGCTTCCCCCAAAAAAATATATTAGGCACCTGCATACTGCATAGACTCAGCAATACCTGACAGGACCAAATCCTCTTCCTTAAGAAAGAGTAAACCTGTCTAGTGGACAGCAGCAATAAACAAAACTCTATAATAAAAGGAAAAACTTGCTGTCCAGGACTAAGAAGGAGCAAGTACTATGTTGGAAGCAATCTCTTCTTTGTCTGAACAAGCAAATAAGGTCATTGTTGAAATCCTCTAAGGCTAAATTTGAGTCCAAATTGGCCACATCCACTAAGGACAATCCCAATGCTTTCTTCATATACATCTGCAATCTTAATGGTAACACCCAAATCTGCTCTGAACTGGTGATCAAGTACACCACATACACAAACATCATAGATATAGCCAACCTGCTGGCAGACAGGTTCGGTGAAAACTTCACCTCCGCTGTTCAAATCATCAGTAAACAAGAACATCCCCAGTACCTGCCCCCCTCCCCTCATCACCAGGGAGCAGGTCTTTAATGTCCTCTCAAAAGTAAAAATACAGCCTCCATGGGACCCAACAACATCCCTAGCTGCATCCTATATGAACGCAGGCATGAGCTCTCAGCAGCATTAGGCACCCTATTCAACCAAAGCCTGAGCACAGGCTTTGTCCAGGGCAAATGGAGGACAGCCACTGTCATCCCTCTACAGAAAGGTAGAGCTTCCACTGACTCAGGCAATTATAGGATCCTCAGCCTCACTATCCTGATCTGCAAAGCCATGGAATGCATTATTATGAACATTATAAACAAGAACATTGGCAACCTCAAAACACTTGACTCCACACAGTCTGGTTTTGTCAAAGGGAGATCATGCCTGTTAAACTTGATCGACCTCTTCAAAATAGTCACCAAAGCCATGGATGAAGGGAAGATGGTGCACACTGCCTACCCTGACCTAGCCAAAGCCTTCAGCACTATTCCCCACTCGGGCATAATAGATAAACTCTCCCAGCTAGGCATCAACCTGTATATTACCAGATGGGTAGCTAACTGGCTCATTGATAGAACCCACTCAGTCAATATAGGGGAAGCCACCTCTAGTAGCAGACCAGTAACTAGTGGCTTACCCCAAGGATCAGTCTTTGGGCCTCTACAGTTTGGGATGTAGTTTTCTGAGCTGCAAGCCAAAACCAGTGGTCTGTGGCTGACCATGTTTGCAGACAACTGCAAGCTGTCTTAAATTCCCCTAGTGATGTGAACATCCTCCAAGAGGGCCTTATCCAAACTAATGATTGGTGCCAGAAGCATGGCCTCAAACTGCATACCAAGAAATGCATCATTATCCCCTTTAGGGAAAATGGTGCCCCCACTAATTATCACATTAATAACAATGTGCTAAGCATGCAACCAATTGTGAAGGACTTGGGAACCTAGGTTGATAGCAAACTGACTTACAACCACCATGTTGCCTCCATTGTACAGAAGGTTTTTACATTGCCCACCTCATAAGTAAGAGTATTTCATCCAGGAACAAGTAGGTCATAACATCCCTTTACTCCTCCCATATCAGACCCATTATTGGATATAATGCCCCCCTTTCAACATGCACCTTGCCAAGCACATGCAGCAGTTGGAGAGACCACAGAGGTTCCTGACCAGGAAAATCCAGGGTCTCCAACACCTATCCTATACAGATAGTTTAATACCTATCCTATACAGATAGGCTAAAAACCCTGTCCCTGGACTCAGTCTCATACAGACTGCTCAGAGGTGAACTGTGCCTGGCATACAAGGCCATCTCAGACACGGCCTTGATGAAATTGCTGGATATTCATAAGTCAAACTCCACTTGCACAACCCACACACAAGGCCTCCACCTGGTCTGTGACATTAATAGAACCTGTTGGCAGGATAGATTTGAGTCCCAACGACTCCCCCCATCTGTGGAATGGATTCCTTCTCCATGTCAAGCAGAGTACCTCACTAGCCCTCTATAAGAGGACCCTGGATGACTGGATTGGAAACAGACAATACACCCCTGGGATCCCAGCTATGTCCCTGCTGGACAGGGGAAACAGGTGCTGACTTTGTGGGAACATAGGTGAAATTCTTGGCTAGGCTTATAAGGGCCACTGGCCCAATAGCCTAGTATTGTCCTATAAACCTATGAATAACACCAGAGTGGGAGGGTGGGGGAAATCTTAATTTCCATGTGACTCACAAGAGACACACCTGTGGTCTCTTTCCTAATTTAAATGTTGTGTTATAAGATACTAAATGTTAAAGGGACATAGGATCATAAGAAGTCACTAGGCTATTAGTCCTGAGGCCCTTACAAGCCTAGCCAAAAATTTAGTCCATATTCCAACAAGTCAGCACCCTATAGCACTGTCCAGCAGGGACAAAGTTGGAATCCCAATGGTGTATTTTTGTTCCCCATCCAGTTATCCAGGTTGAGCTTAAAAAGGGTTAATGAGGTGCTCTGCTTTACATGGTGAGGGAGTCTATTCCACAAAATGGGGAGTCTCTGGGACACAAATATATCCTGCCAACAAGTCCTATTGATGTTACAGACCTGGTGGTAGTCATGCGTGTGGGTTACTTGAGTGGAGCTTGACTTGCAGCAGTCTCATCAGGGCGGGGAAGGAGGTTGCTTTGTATGCCAGACAGAGCTCATCTCTGAGGACTCTGTAGAAGACTGAGTAGAGGCACAGGGCTTTTAGCCTATCAGTGTAGGGTAGATGTTTGAGGCCCTGGATTTTCTGGGTCAGGAACCTCTGTGGTCTTCCAGCTGCTGCATGTGCTTTGTGAGGTACATGCAGAAAGGGGCATTGCACTCAATAATGGGTCTTACAAGGGAAGAATATAGGGATGTTATGACCACTTTGTCCCTGGATGATATTCCCTTACTAATGAGGTGGGCCATGCAGAAAGCTTTACATACAATGGTGGCAATATGGTGGTCAAAAGTCAGTTTGCTATCAACATGGGTGCCCAGGTCCCTCACGACTAATTGCGTGCTTAGGACCTTATTATCAAAGTGATAATATGTGGGGACATCACTATCGCCGAAAGGGATGATGATGCATTTTTTTGGCATTCAGTTTGAGGCCATGTTTCTAGAACCAGTCATTTGTTTGGGTGAGACCCTCTTGGAGGATATCCACATCACTAGGGGAATTGATGACAGCACCCAGCTTGCAGTCATCTGCAGACTTGATCAGCCATAGCCCAATAGATTTGGCCTGCACCTCTGAGAAGTATATCCCAAACAGTAAATGCCCCAAGACCAATCCCTGGGAAACAATGCTTGTTACGTGTCTACTACTTGAGGTGGCTTCCCTTATTTTGACTAGGTGGGTTTTATCAGGGAGCCAGTTTGCTACCCAACTGGTAACATATGAATTGATGCCTAGTTGAGAGAGTTTATCTATTATACTTAAGTGAGGAATAGTATCAAAGGCTTTGGCCAGATCAAGGTAGGCAGTGTTCACTGCTTTCCCCTCATCTATGGCCTTGGTGACTATCTCAAAGAAGTCGACCAGATTTAACAGGCATGACCTTCCCTTGACAAAACCAAACTGCATGGGATCAAGTGTTTGGAGGTTGCCAATTTCCTTGTTAATGATGTCCAAGATAATCCACTCCATGGCCTTGCAGATTAGACTAATAAGGCTGATGGGTCTATAATTTCCTGCATTAGTGGACACTCCACCTTTGTGCAAGGGGATGACAGTAGCTGTCCTCCACTCGGCTGGGACGAAGCTGCTACACAGGGTTTGGTTGAATAGAGTGTCTAATGGTGCTGCAAGTTCCTGCCTGAGTTCTGCAGGATGCAGCCTGGGATGTTAGCGGATCCCTTGGAGGCTGTATTTTTTGCCTTAGAGATGGCAGTGATGACTTGCTCCTGAGAGATAAGGGGAGGGGGGGCAATTACTGGGGATATCCTCTTTTACTGATGGGGGCAACAAAGGGTTAAAGTTTTCACTGAATCTGTCAGCCAGGAAGTTTGCTATATCTACAGTGTTTGTGTATGTGGTATCCTTGACCACCAGTTCTAAGATCTGGGTGCTTCCCTTGAGACTGCGGACATATGTGAGGAAGGTCTTATAATTGTCTTTAGTAGATGTGGCCAGTTTGGACTCAAAGTTTACTTTGGAGGATTTCAATAGTGCTCTTATTTGCTTGTTTAGGCTAAGGAGAGATTGCTTCCAATTAGGCACCTGCTCTTTCTTGGTCCTGGATAGCAATTTTTTAAATTTTATTACAGAGTTTATTTTATTGTAGATGTCCACCAAAAAAGGTTTACTCTTGCTTGGGGAGTAGGATGATTTCATCCTGTCTGGTATTCCTGATTCCATGCAGTTATATAAATGTTCATATAGTACTTTGGTGTAGGTTTGGACATATGTGCCAATTCCTATGGAGGGGGAGGGGGCTGTGAAGCTGTTTATACCTTCCCTCAGGAGATTGTAATCAGCTTTGGAGTAGATTTTTATATTTGACCCTAGCTAAAGGGGGTCAGGGGAGATGGTAACTTCAAAAGTGACTGCTTTGTGGTTGGATCTTACCAGGTATGATGACACTGTAGGGATGCTGCAGTGGCTACTCATGTTGGTTAATACCAAGTCCAAGATATTTTCACCTCTTGTGGGGGTGTCAACCAACTGATCCAAGGCATTTGCATTGACAAAATCAAGGAATATATGGGCATTTGTGTTTTGGCATGAGTATTTCTTCCAATATATGGTTGTATAGTTTAAGTCACCCAGGATCAGGGTAAATGGTTGAATCTTGATAGACTTGAAGAGGTCCAGATACATGGAGTGGGCATCTTGAGTCAAAGTTGGAGGCCTGTAGCTAGCTATGATTTGAATAGGGGTCTTGTCAATTGTTAACTGCACCTGGAGTGTTTCCTGTGCATCATACTGTTTGACCAGACTAGAGGTTTGTATGTCAAATATATATATATATATATATATATATATATATATATATATATATATATATATATATATATATATATTGCAACTCCACCTCCTTTTGTTTTGCTGCCCATGGCTTAGGGTCTGAAAGAATGATAGGATGAGTAACCTGGTATGGCTGTGGTGCTCTCCACAGCTTTGAAGCATGTTTCTGTGACTGCACAAATGTCAGCTACTTCCAGAGTTAAGAATGCTTGCAATGAGTGCAGCTTCATGTTTAGACTACTAGCATTTAGCAGCATGACCTTTAATTTATGTTTTGATTAAATTTTCATGTTGGTAGTTTTGACATCATGGCATTGCCTAAAAAAGGCACTATGGGGGAGGCAAGAGCCCTTGCCAGGAGCTTGAAGCCCAAGGGAGACAGATGCAGGCCATCTATGGAAAAACATTGTGATTTGTCAGTCATGTCATCCCAGGCTCTCAGATAATGGATCCCCTTGCAATGACACCAGAAACTAAACCAATTGTTAAAGTCAATCATTTTCTGTTTGTATTGGGGCATCATTCTGGGTGACAGTAGAATGATGCTTAAGGCTAGGAACATATCTGCCTGGGACACATATTCAGCGAGCTTGATCATGTCTCTCTTCATGTAGTCTAGGGAGGTATATCTCAAATCATTCACTCCAACTTGGACTATGACAGAGTCATAACAGTACCAGTTGTGAGACTTGAGTGCATTGGTGATATAGCAGATTCTGGCACCTGACAAATGACTAACCGTGACTATCTCCTTATCCAGCTCGGTGAGGGGCACATCTGTGTGTCTAACAATGGAGTCTCCTATGACTAATATGTTGGGTTTATGATTAGGCCTTAGTGGCTGTAAGACACAGGTTTGTGGACTGTGTGTGGTGTGTGTTGTGTGGTGTAGTGGGCAGTGGAGTTCACATGCGTTAATGCCCCGGAGGTCTCTTTTGTTTGGGTATGCTTTTGTTGAGGACCTCCGCATATGTGGGTGTGTGTTGTATTGGTGTGGGTGGTATTTGAGGTGTGGTGTTAGTGTTGCCATCCTTCTCAGTGCCAGATATACTGGTTTGTGGGGGAGAGAGCAATGACACTAGGTGCTTGATGTAATTGCATCTCTCACAAATTGTGTTCCTAGGTGGTAGTAATAGAGGATAGTCCGTTTTCATGAGGCAGTTGCTCCACTGTCTCAGGATGCCCATATCAACCAGACTGGCAGGAGAAAATGTAGGAAATTGTCCATTCATATTTTTCAGAAACTGAAACTGAAAGAAATAAGAGTGTAAAGGGAGGAATGTCTAAGAGTAGTACTACTAGATGATAACACAAGTGCTACTAAGGGAAAACTTGTAGCTGGAATACCTCAAAAAGGGTGAAAAACCATGCAGCTGAAGCTCTGGATGCAGCAGACCTGTATTTGGACTATGCTAATCAATTTTAAGGTTAAGAACACAGTAAAAAAAAACTCACAATGAAGCACAGATTAATTACTTATAGTCAAAACAACAGAACTCACAGCATAAAAAATACAGTTAAACAGCAACAAAAATTCAGTAAAATGCAGTTAAACAGTAATGAATTGCCGTAGGTAACAATGAAATATAGTTAATCAGTAGATTGCTTTAAAACAGTAGTTGACAATCACAACATTAACAGACAGCACAAATAATGTAGCAATTCAGTAAAATACTGTCATCAATTTAATGAGGCTACCAGCAAGCAGTAATAAATATGGAAAACTAAATGCAGTTAGACTCTTAAGCACAAGCAGCAAAATGAAGTAGGAAGAGGTACAATTTTTTTTTAAGTGAGGAGACAGAAGATAATATGATAATTTGAGGCTGAGAAGCTAAAGGGGTGGGTTTTTACAAAATTCTCACTATAAACAGTAGAATGAGCTGATATAATGTGACTGGGGGAACTTTCCAGTATCAACTTTGTACTAGAGGTGGGCAACTGAAAGCCACCAAGCTTTAAGGCCACAACAGCAGCTGGGTGGGTAGGATCTAAAAAAAAAAAAACAGTTGCACAGATTAAGCAGATATGCAGTAAAAGAGAAGTGCAGAAAACAGTTGAAAATAAGCACTTATCTTTTTCCAATATCACAGCAGATCAAATGGCAGAAGGCCTGTCTCACTGCAGCTTTGAAAAGCTTGAGCAAACAAGTACAAACTGATTTAAAACAGAGATTTTTTTGTTTTGATTCTGGTCTTTGTTTACATTTTCAATCTGTCTTTCTGAGCATGTCCCAGTATTGCCTGCAGGGGCTGGGGGAGGAGTGCTTCCAGGAAATTTCAGTGGTCTTAGTCAAATTCCATCTCAAATTGCAGTTTTACTCTCAACAGCCCTCACTGACTCATTCATTAGTTTCACCTGTGCTTTTTATCCTCAGAGAAAAGCAGCCTTTCGGGCATTTTATGACCTCACGTGTTACTACCTTGCAGGAAAGCATATGAGCAGTGCAAAGCCAAAACATTAGTAAACAAAGTTTTTGGTTAATTTCATTTCATGTTTTATTTTGTGCAGATTTCTGAACGCTAGCTAAATGCTATGACATTATGCAGGACTGCCACTTGCTCTGTAGAAAACATCAGAATGATGCAAGTTTCAAACAGGAGTAGAAGTAGTCTTCTTTTTATGTTTTATTTTTGATCTTTGAATACTAGCCAAGTGTAATGATTTTCTGACCTGCCGTAAAAAAACATGTGTGATGCAAGCAATGGATTCATTTTTAATAATGAACTCCAAAACTTACTTTCACAAGGAGGGCTGTACAGTACAGCAACCTGTGGTAGTTTTATATACTAATTCTGAGACTGCGTTACTACAGAATAAGGGGAATACATCAAGAGACTTTTAAGATTTAATATGAATTCACTAAACTGTACTGTTTTGACTATATTGCTTGCAGTTGCACTATGCAGAATAAATAAAAGAAATGAGCTGCGCAATTAAGATAAGTTTTTTGATCAGTTCATTAAAAGTACGGACTGAGAGTCTTGCCTAATCTAAGTGATCAGCCTAGGTGCTAATTTTAGTATCTGCTTGAATCAGACAACCTTGGAAACACAAGTTGAACTTGGCTAGGCTTGTAAGGGCCCTGGGGCTGTTAGCCTAGTAACCTCGTAATATCCTATGAAATTACAATTGCTTAAATTCTAGACTGGTCAGGTACCATGTACTTGCTGTGCTGAGTGTAAGTAAGATGCTGTGAGCTGCAGTAAGGTGCACCAAGTATAATAGTACCCCCCCAACCCAAGATAATTAAGGTACATCCCCACAAGTAAGTAGTCACCCCAAACTACCTACCTTCCCTTGCAGGTGCCATCACCTCTGCACCACAGAACCAAAGGAAACTACCTACACCAACAAGTACAGACTTCCCTGCCTCTAAATTCAGGCATGTTGAAACAATGAACCAGCACTTTTCCACAATTTCTGCAGTCAGCCAGATTGAGACGGGTGTCTTGAACAATGTAGGAACTGTCTCACGGTGTCTGTTGACCATCTATTACTCAGAAATTCTAACACAGTGTGTGAGAAATGTCCATGTAAAATGTCACTGTAGGATGAAATCTCACACACACACACACACACACACACACACACACACACACACGCACACGCACACGCACGCACATGCACACACACGCACACACACACACACACACAAGCAATGCTGATACCGGGATTATCAGCAGTTCCTTCTAAAACACATCATCACACATCCCTCATAAAACTTATAATCTGTTATATGCTGAGGTTCTAAAGCATAACTTGCACAAACCACAAAAACCTCAGAAAGGCAACAAGGACATTAAGCACCCTCTTACACATTCCAAGTCTGTAAAGCATATCACATCACATAGCACTATGGGTCCCAATCTCATGGATGTTGAACCTGTAAGGCAGGTAGGCATCTACCCAACCAAATATGCTAGTCATAGGTGACTCCTTTATATGACATACAAATACACCACTTGAGATGCTGAATAAAGAAAGGGTGATCATCAATTGCATGTCTGGGGGTCCAAATTCATCAGATTGCACAAGCTCTCGTGGTCTTGAAAAAAGTGGATATAAATGACAAGAGATGCACCTCTCTGGACTATACAAAGAGAAAGTCATGATGGAGCCCTTGGACTTTTTGCCCCAGGCAGATATGAGCCTCACATTAAGCAGCATCTTTCCTTGCCCAAGGATGATACCTCAGTATGAGCAAAACTTCATTGATTTCAATAATTGGCTTAGTTTTTCATGTCATTTGAAGGGGTTAAGTATTTGTCAAGCTGGGGGGATATAGGTTCATAGGTTAGTACTAGGGTAGCTGCCTTTTCAGGCCATTTTAAGCCTAGCCAGTTTCCCTTTTTTTGTGCTCAAAATAACCAATTCAATTTGGTTATAAATTAACTTTACCCATTCTGTGGTTAATAATTATATATTACACCTAATGAGTATAACTGGGATCATACAATAGATAATTTGAGGGGACCCATGTGAGAATAAAAGTATTTAGGGAGTTGCCTCTGTCCATTAGTAGTACATGGGGCAGTTCTGTGGTAAATTTTCTGTTTCCCATCCACAGGTCTAGGTCACACTTGAATATGGACATTGAAGAACTTTGTCTTATGTGAATGAAGAGACTGTTCCACAGCAGTGGTATCCTCTGTGAGACATACCTGTACCTCCAAACCATTCTGTTGATGATATAGAAGAGGTTTAAATCCCTTGACAGAGTATTTCTGATGCCATTTGACTTGCTGATATGCAGTAAATCTATCAGTACTGTGTTGGAGGGTGACTTCAGCCACAAGTCACCCCTTAGCAGTCTATAGAATACCAAGTATAGTGACTGGGCTTTGAGATGGTCCATGTAAGGCATGTTGTTTAGGCTTTGTATCTTTTCAGTAAGGTATCTCTTTGGGCATTCCAGTTTTTGCATGTGTCTTTACAGATACATGCCAAAGGGGGCATTATATTCAATGATTGGGATTGGCTTAATAAGGGCTGAGTAAAGAAGGACAAAACCCCTAGGTCTAGACACAATCCCTTTGTTTATAAGGTCTCTAACATAGAAAACGTTTCCTACAACAATGGACACATGTTGGTCAAAAGTTAGGTCACTGTCCATATAAGTTCTCAACTCCAAAACAACTAGGTCAACTCTTAGAGCCTTATTATATATGTGGTATTTCCCTGGGGTAGATGACTTCCCACTGGATACAATAATGCACTTTTTGCATTTAGTTTCAGTACATTATTTTGGCACCAGTTGTTTATTTAGGATAAACCTTTCTGCAGGAAAGTGCAGAAGCACTATATTTATTATCATGTATTACTTACCAACTCACTGCCGCTTATTCCCCACTGTTCCATATATACCCACTAACTCTCTCCTAGACGAAGTTAATAAGCTTACCCTTAAAATATCAATGAATCTCATATGAACTTGTCTATATTCTCCTCCTTTGACAAACTGGCTAGTATCTTTAGTTTTTCCTTTCTTCTCTTATCTTCATTACATCTTCATGATTATTTCTACTAAACATACTGTATGAACAACAATCATATGTTACTACCTGCTATACATTTAATTGTATGTCTAAATCACTATGCTTATGTAAGTATCTTATGAAAGGCACCTCAGCCTTCCTTCCCACCCCCCACTGGGGTACCCCAGGGATCCTGTCCCAGAGACTTCCCATACTCTGGAACAGGCTACCCATTTATGTCAAGCAAAGTTCTTCATTAGCACTCTTCAAGAAAAATCGTAATGAGTGGATGGGAAATAGGAAATACACCCCAGGATCACTTCTGTGTCTCTGCTCAACAGTGGCACAGGAAAATAACTTTCTTGGGTGGCGTAAGCCAGAGAACCTTGTTGGCTAGGCTTACGTAGGCCCTTGGGCCAATAGCCTAGTACCTACCTATGAACCTATCCATACTTGGTCCAATGCTTTTCAATATCTTTATTAATGATTTCCACAAAGCCATACCCATCACCAAAATTGTACAATATGCAGATGATTCAACTTTAGTCTGCTGTGCCTCTAACCTCTCAGAGCTTCAAACAGTGACCCAAACTGCTTTCTCCACCACTGAAAACTGGATGCTCCAAAACCACCTCTCGCTAAATGCCAATAAATTCAAAATACTACTATTCTCTCCCTCAAAAGCTTCCCCTCTTGATAAAAACTCATTTCACATTATTAGCCAAAACAACTCTGCTATGGAGGTTGTTCCTTTCTCTAAACTACTTGGGGTTACTATTGATGAACACCTAAAATTTGACACTCACATCCAGCAAAACATTAAGAAAACCCATATAAAACTTGGTATGCTATACAGAAACATCCACTTTCTCTCTCCTTCCACCAGACAAACTCTCGCCACTACCTGTCTACTCCCCTCACTAATGTATGGCGCTCCTCTACTAACAAACTTATCTGCCTCTCTCTCCTCCAAATTGGAAGTCTGTTATAATAAGATTTCTAAATTTGCAACCAACGCCAAATTCTACTCCCATCATTATACTGCCCTTAATTTGTGAAATTGGCTTGAACTCTCCAATCATCTAGACTATCTCCAAATTACTGCAGCTCACAGACTAATTGTTCAACCTACTAAGTGCAAAGCACTAACCAACATCCTTCAACCTTACACCCCTCAGAGCACTGTAAGAGCTACTCACCAAAACTTAATCACTAACCGCAAACCCAGTCATCCTGCTGGTCAACTTCTATCCTTTTCCTTAGCTACAAAATGGAATTCTCTTCCTTCCTCTCTAAGGACTTGTGAAAACTTTGAAAACTTTAAAACTCAGCTACATTCCTACCTTTCCTCTAACAGGAAATGCAACTGCACTCTCCCCACCTAGCCTAATAATTAAACCACCCCTTAAACTCCTAACTCTGAGTACAAGCTAACCAAACATAAATGTACATATTGTAAATAACATAATTGTATGTATTATAAATAACTCATCCCACTTTTTTTCTTTTTTTTTCTCTGTATTCCTTCTGAGTCTTTATTCTCCCTTTCAATTAAGTTACCACTGCCATCCTAAATATTTAGGTACTATGTAACCATAGAATTTATTCCTGTTCTCTAGCATGGAATGAAATTGTAATTGCGTCTTTTTTACTATGATTGTACATGTAACTAAACTATGTAATGCAGAGCTTTTCTTCCTGGGCCTCCAATGAAAACAGGCTCCCTGAGCCCAGTGGACCTCCCCAGTCATCAAACTGGAAATAAATAAAATAATAAATAAATATGCTATCTGCTGTATTTTATAACTGTATGTGTAAACCACAATGTAAATATCTTATCTATAGTGTGTAGTAATTGTTTCTGGATATTTTCTCCCCAAGCCTCCGCTGAAAACAGACAGCTCTGTCCAATTGGACCTCCCTGGTAAACAAACACTTTTTGGCTATCTAACCTGGACCAGAACACCAAAGGTGGAGGTGTGTCCATATTCATTAAGGATATTCACACCTCCAGGTTAGTTGCACAGCATAATGCATCTGAGGTTATCCAAGTGCAACTAACTCTGGGCAAAACTGCAATCTAAATTGTAGCTTGCTACAGATCCCCCACCATGCCCCAGGATTCCCACTCCTGTTTTTTTGATATACTGGAAAATATTAGGGTTCAACCAAACACCCTAATAATGGTCGATTTCAACTACCCCACCATTAACTGGGAAAACTACTCCTGTACCAATGCCTTCACTCAATGCTTTCTGGAATTCATAAATTCCAATGCCCTGGATCAACTTATCCACACCGCCAAGAGGGGCAACAATATCCTACACCTAGTCATTGCCAACATGAGTAACCAGTGTTCCACACCTGAAGTCAACTCCTCATTGGTCAGATCCAACCATAAGCTAATCACTCTAGATATCCGCATCCAGCCCCCACCATTAAGGAACCACGGTAAATAATTTCTCCAAAGCCAACTTCATGCTTCTTAAGACAGAAGTGGCGAACTTCATGACACCCATGCAGATGGACAATACAGTTATGACTGCTGAATCCTACACAAATGCACTCTATAAGCACTTACACGAGTGCATGGACCATGCTATCCCAAACAGAACCAAGACGCTATCCTCCAAAAAAGGAAGCCAATCTGGTGGTCCCCTGCCATAAACAAACTCTACAACAGAAGGAAGAAACTGTTGCAAAAGGGAGTAAAATCCCATGAGTGGAGGAGCTCCCTGGTCAGCCTCAGTAAGAAGATGAGATCCCTTATAAGATCATTCAAAGCTAGTTACAAAAACAAAATCACCACTGATTCTAAGGGCAACCACAAAGCATTCTATAGCTATGTCAAGAATCGCAATGGCAACACCCAGATTTGCCCTGAGTTACAGCACAATGGCACCAAAATTACAGAACCAACTGATATTGCCAAAATCCTGGCAGATAGGTTCAGTGCTAACTTTACCCCCACCCGCACCCCCTAAAGGGCCCATATCTATACAGGAAGAATGTAGAGTCCCTGTAATCACATCTATGCAGGTAAAAGCTGCACTCTTTAAAACCAAAAACACAGCATCCATGGGACCGGACAACATCCCAGGCTGCATTTTACATGAACTTCAGAATGAACTGGCTCCCCACTTAAGCACCATGTTCAATCATAGTCTCACGTCAGGCTTTGTGCCCACTGAATGGCACACAACAACAGTTATTCTACTCCACAAAGGGAGAGCCACCACTGATCCTAGGAACTATTGCCCTATTAGCCTGACAAGCCTGGTCTGTAAGGCCATGGAACATATCATCATGGAACTCATAAATAAAGACATTGGTAGCCTCCAAACTCTGGACCCCCACCCAGTTTGGGTTTGTGAAAGGCAGATCATGCCTTCTGAAACTAATTGACTTCTTTGAGGCAGTCACCAAAGCTCTAGACGAGGGTAAGGTGGTTCACAAAGCCTATCTTGACCTCACCAAGTCTTTCAACACCATCCCCCATTCTAGAATTATAGCTAATCTCACTAAACTAGGTATAAATCCCTATGTCACAAAGATGGGTTGCCAACTGGCTCACTAACAGAACCCATACTGTAAAAGTTGCAGACTCCAAATCTGACTTCAAACCAGTGACAAGTGGAGTACCACAGGGTTCAGTCCTGGCAACTCTCCTGTTTGGTATCTACTTCTCTGAAGTACAGGCTAACACAGAAGGCCTCTGGCTAGTGAAGCTCATAGATGACTGCAAACTAGGAGCCATAGTCGAGTCCCCAAATGATGTGGACATCCTAGAGAAGGGCCTCATTGAGAGAGATGCCTGGTGTCAGAGGCATGGCCTCAAGCCTGATGCCAAAAAGTGCACTGTCATCCCCTTTGGTAAAAACTCTGTGCCCATGAACTACCACATAAATGGCAGTCTTCTTAACACCGAATGTGTGATAAGAGACCTTGTGACCCAGGTGGACAGTAGTTTCTCCTTGGATAATCACATCGCCACAATAGTCAGGAAGTCCTTCTTTGTGGCACACCTCATCACAAAAGGGTTCTCATCCAGGAAAAAAGATGTCATTGCTCCCCTCTAGTCAGCACTCATTAGACTCATTATAGAGTAAAACTCCAGCTTTACTCTGTAGCATATCGCCTACTCTAAGGAGATCTCTGCCTAACATATAAAGCTATGTTAAACCCAGAGCTGTTGGACATGCTACACCTAAAGAAATCCCAATCCCTCTGAGCTACATGCTTTAGGGACCTAAACCTTGTCACCACAATAAACAGGACATGCTGGAGGGATATATTCCTGTCCCAGAGACTTCCTATACTCTGGAACAAGCTATCCATCTATGTCAAGCAAAGTTCCTCATTAGCACTCTTCAAGAAAAATCTTGATGAGTGGATGGGAAATAGGAAATACACCCCGAGGATCACTTCTGTGGCTCTGATCAACAGGCACACAGGACATTAACTTTCGTGGGTGGCATAAGCCTGGGAATCTTGTTGGCTAGGCTTACTTAGGCCCTTGGGCTGAGAGCCAAGTACCTACCTATGAACCTATGTAAAATAAATAAATAAATATATGCAAAATCAATAGTTTCTGATGCATACATAAATCATTCCTCTGTAGGTACAAATCTCTACATGGAAAACATGCCGTATCACACTTCCAGGTATATTTACTCCTACTTGCCAGATGCCAGATGCCTTTAGTTCATTCATATACCCTAAACATGTAATAATCAGTTGCTTTCTTGCCCAAGCAAGGAAGACAGGAATTAGAGGTAACAAACCCATTATCAGCTATTCTGACCTAGCATCTGCCATAGATCAAACGCATTTGGAGACCAAACAATCTCAGGTGCACCATAATCTACACGTCCATGACAGAAGGAGACGAAATGGTCTTTAAGCATGTTTGTGGTCACTGTTCTATACTGTTTATTCAGAATAAATAGATGGGTGATGTACTTAGCCCCATAAAATTAGCTGTCATGCCTAAGACATGCAAAACTCTTTCCTCAACAGACAAGCCTGTATTACTGAGACAGCCTTTATAGCAAAGGAAAAAAGTATACTAGACATGTCTATATTACCCGATCGTTTAGGTTAGCGGAATACCTAAACATCAACTTGGTAATATCGAAAAATTAAAACAGCAAATGGCCAATGAATTCCCTCGGCCACAAAAAAAAAAAAAAATTAAACCAAAATAAAGTGTGGGGTGTGGGCTGTGCCCCCTACACCCCCTAACTAAATATACCAACTCTGATATCACTCTACAGTGGGGAGAGAGGCAAAATCCACATAACAGCCAAGGCAATTCTTTCCCTGCGTTAAATCAGCTGTTCGCGTTTTTTTTTGCTTTCGCTATTACCAGATCGATGTTTAGGTATTCGCTAACATAAATGTTTGATAAAGTAATAGGAACCCTGCTAGACTTGTAGATATTTCCAAAAGTCCCTCAATAGTAGGCCACATTAATTTCCATCTAGGTAAAAGATTTAAAACAGAATCTACCTTCAGTTCTAAATAGCCTGGTGCTGTAGTGCATGCATATTTTTTCCTGTAACTGGTAGTAAATGAAGCAGATAAAACTCAATGTTCTGCAAGGAATTACTATTAGGTTAACGTAAGTGCTCAAACTGATGTATGCTCTCTGTTATTCAGTCTGCCGACCAGTGTCTCTCATCCCCTATCTTTAAGTGAGGGTCACTACAGATATGATGTTTCTTATGTCAAATGTCTAAATTTGGAAAACTGTTAAACAATTTGTGAAGCACCTTATTGGCTAATTGTACAACCCACCAGCTCCTTAGCTGTTGCTGACAGGACTTATGATACCTAATAGCTTTCCTGGAATCCTTGCTCAAAGGGGAAGGTTCTGTCCCTGAGTGTATTGATAACAATGGCAAATCAGTGCTTGCATCGTATGGTATATGTCCATAAGTCTTCATCCTTCATACTTGTGTGGTATGAATAAAGCCACCCATGTTATGAGTTTCGTTTAGGCATTCTATACAGACTATATAATCACTCTCTTAATTTTTCTCAACTAGTGAAACACAGAGTAAGCATAAGCCTAATGATGAATAACAATTTATGGTTAAACTAATTTGTAGAGCAGATACTCTACCCCACCAACATGGCATTAACTTCCTCTATAAATGGGCATGAAGAAATATGTACTTCCACAGTAGCTTCAAACAATACTCATTTGTCTCTGCAGTATAAACCTAAATACATGTGAGGACACACACACACACACACACACACACACACACACACACACACACACACACACACACACACACACACACACACACACACACATCATTTAGATATGGAATCTCCCATATTGTAGAGTACAGTCTGTCCCCTTCTTCATTAACTAAAGTTACACTGTCAGCCAAACTGGATTTTAAACTCAACCATTTCTGGAAGTTTTCTAATAGCACAGTTATTACTGAAAAATTCTCTTTCAGATTTTCCTTTAAAAGTAAACAGTCAACTGCAAAAAGAAGGACATGGGCTTCAATTCCAGCCAGCTCCTACATGCAAAGTTTCCTGTGAGATGTTAATATTCCTGCTAAAGATTCTATAGCCAGTAGGAACAGTAAGAGAGATAGTGGACACCACTTAGTGGACACCACTGACTAGTGCTCCTTTCCATTAGGAATGTTGTTGAAATACACTGGCCAGTTGGTACTGTAACCAAAGGGAAAGTTATATAAAGCATGTAAACCTTGAATAAAAACCAGGAAAATCCCATTCATGCCAATACCCACCAAACAAAATCTCACCTAATACTATTGAAGGCCTTCTTAAATCAACTGTTATTATTTCAGCCTTACTGGGCATACCATTTAATTGTTTATGTATATGGCAATAATATGTGGAGGTGGCCAACAATGGAACTACCTTTCACCAGACCCAACTGTGAGTATGCTACTAACTTAGGTAAAAGGAATATGGATTTATTTGCTAAGAATGTGGCATATACCTTAGATTCTACATTAATAACAGAGAGAGAGAGAGAGACAAAGAGTGAGAGAGACAGGTCTATTTATCGACCTGTCGAAAGCCTTAACTTACTACTAGACAAACTAAATGCCCTTTCTCTCAACCCTCAAGCCATACAATGGTTTAGATCATATCTAGAAAATAGAAAGCAAGCAGTACTTTGGCAGAACAATTTGTCCTCACTACTACCAGTCAATATTGGAGTACCCCAAGGCTCTATCCCATGCCCCCTACTCTTTTCTCTATTTATTAACAATCTAGACATGAACATACCTCTAGCCACCTGCATTCAATACACTGATGACTCCACCTTAATCTGTACAGCTAAAAATATAGCCACTCTCCACTGATTTACCCAAACTGTCTTTCAAAATGTTGAGAACTGGTTTATGCAACACTATCTCTTCCTTAATCCCCAAAAAAACTAAATTATTGCTCTTCACCCCTACTCACAAATCACCCACTCCTTTCTTCACTATAACATCTAACAATGGTACCAACATTATCCCAGATTCTACAACACGCCTAATAGGTGTAACAATTGATAATCATCTCAGCTATGATGAACACAACTCCACTATAAAGTCTGTTAACAAAAAACTTGGAACCCTGTATAGAATCAAACCCTTCCTTACCCCTGCTGCAAGAAAGACTGTTGCCCAAACCCACCTCATTTCAACCCTTTTCTATGCCTGTGTTATATATACTAAATTGTCCAGAAACAACCTCTCTAAACTCTCAACCTGCTATAATAGCATAGCTAGATTCAGCACATGCTCCCCCTTTAAAACTCACCACTGCCTTAACCTCAAACAACTAGGATGGCTAGAATTAAAGAACTATAAACTCTGTCAACAATTACTTATTACTCAAACGATCCTACATCACCCTAACAACACCCCCATCCTCACCAATCTAATTACACCGTATACAAACCTATCCACACTCCGCTCTGCTAATAAGCTTCTAGTTTCCTCACAGAAAGCGAATAACAAAGCTGGGGATTCACTCTTCACAAACACTGCAGGAAAAATCTGGAATCAGCTTCCCTCAAAATGATCTACCCTTGCCTCTACACCTCTTTTTAAAAAACAGCTAAAAGAACATGTAAAAACTCATTGGCTGTGTCTATGCACTAACCCAGACTGATAATCTTCTTCTCTTTTTCACTTACCCCTTTCACTACTCCTTTAATCTAAGCCTTCATAACTTGTACTACTCTTTCTCTGTATTTGAAGAATAACACTTGTGTTCTCTTCCCAACTTGAGACTTCCAATTCCTTCTACTGTGTTTTGTATAATTACTTAGTTGAATTTTTACTAAATCTGTTATAGCTTAAAATGTATTTTTATTACTACTTTTAGACTAATATTGATATGTACTGTATCCCATTATGTTTTTAGACATTGTTAACTTTGACACTGTTTATGCTTGGAGCTTTTCTCCCCGGGCCTCTACTGAAAATGGACATATATCCAGCTAGACTAGCCCGGTTAACAAATGTAAAATAAATAAATAAATAGTTATTTACTATCACAGGTTATTAGTTAGCTTTGGTAACATAGTGATAAGACACTCTTACAGAAATAGATGCTTCACCTGACTCACTAATTGCATTAACTAAGGAAATTAATATGGGAGAAATCAGTCTCTGTATCAAGTTATATATGCCAACAATAAGCCCATCAGATCCTTGTGCCTTACCACCTGGGATATCCTATAGATTTTAATTCAGTAGAACTAATTGCTTTATTCAAGGCAGTAGTATCCTCTGATTTCAATTTAGGAAAAGCATGACCCTGAAATATGTGAGGAAAGATAGTAGTCCATTTCCCAAATATTCTACTCTGGAATGTAGCATTTTCCCTGGGCTCAATGAGTGACCTATTTCCTCCCTTTATGCAACCTATTCTAGGGCATACCCCTCTTTTTCAAGGTCTGTCTATACACTAACAATTTCATAGGCTTATCCATCTGAACCCATGTTTGAAGCACTGCTCTGTTGTATAAGCCAGTCCTGTTCAGTAAAGCTTCATTGAACAGGTGCTTAGCATCTTTATTGTCAAAAAACTCCATCTTGTCCAGGTCCCCTTCAAGAAACACATTACACCGAATTACATTTGATGACCTTTATTAAATTTCCATAAACATAAATGTTAATCAATATTCATTCATTTCAACCAAACATGATACAGGTGAAATAACATCCATGTAAAATTATCTTAGGACAGGACTGCATAAACCTGCTCACTCTGATCGTTAAGCAGCGTCCATACCTCCACGCATTTATTCATGAAGTAGCATACCCGCTCACTTCCATTACCATTTATTGGTACTTATCAAGCAGCATACCCGCTCACTTTCATTACCATTTGTTGCATTATACCATCAACCAAATAAGCAGCTTCCTCCGCTTACTTATGTACTCAAGCAGCGTAACCGCTCACTTTCCTTTTCAAACTTATTGAATTGACCGTCCAGTACCAGAGGGGGAACAGAAGAGAGAAAGCCTGCCCCTCTTCTCTGCCCTGTCCAAGCTAAACATAACCATATCCCCACTAATAAAAGATGGAGGGAGGCTGGTTAGCAAGGTCACACCAAAATGTGACTCCTATTCCAGTTACACTTGCTTGACTTCCTTTAAGCCCTCCCTACCCCTACCTCACTTCCTCCCAAACCTCATCAATTCCTATTTAACCCTATCCTCCCCCTATCCTCCCAAAACCTACAACTCTAACTAATCCCCCACCTTGAAGATGTCCCTGGACAAAATGGTCTGTTCTAAACCTCATTTCTTAAAGTTAATCTCTTTCATTCCTTTATAGGCACTGGCTGCCTCATCTTTCAGATTCTTTATAAACCTATCCAAATGAGTTGTAAAACAAGCCTTTTATGAGGTACATATGTCCTTCAAATACAACTATTTTTTCATTCTCACCAGTAAATGGCACTGTGGTTCCATTCAATAATATGATTGCAGTGTAAGCACAGCACTTGGACTCTGTGCTGTTTCATTATCAGATTCAGCAATTTAATTTTGTGATTTGTGCTGCTTGGGATGTTTAGTGCTGAAGGGACTCTGTGCTACTGCTTTTGTTGTCCTTTCTTTGTCTACTTACATTAGTATTTATTTAATTATTTAATTATAATTTTACTTCTAGCTGGTTTTCAGGCAGTGTGTTTCACACTGTGCATATGCTTATGTGATGGTCTTTTGCTGATATCTCGGATGGTTTTGTATTGGATGTTCAACATTATATGTTTGCTGATCTGCCATTTGATATACTGGGACTCAGTTGAAGGTTAGGTTACCCTAGATAAGAATGTATGTACATTTGCATACATACACAGTATACAAACACACAAACACACACACACACACACACACACACACACACACACACACACACACACACACACACACACACACACACACACAAACAAACACACTCAAGAGGGTGTTCATTCAGACCATCGGTCTATTGTACTCACCATTGGTTCTAGACTCATGATTGTGAAGGCTCCATACTTTTTTAATTCCATACCAAAAAGCAGTCAAATTATTTACCATCACCATTTCTTTTTCCAGAGTCAGCAGTTCATTATGGGTACTACACATTCTTAAAGGTACAATCACAGTTTCAAAGGCACACACATATGAGCTAACACACATATGCTTATATACATTAAAAAGCTGTACCGTGAATGCTATGATCACAATCATTGCTTTTGTTCAAATTGAGTTAGCTGTATTTCCTCTCATCTGTACACACACGCACACACACACAAACACGTACTTAGACACATTAAAGAGCTGCACAAAGAATGTTATCAGAGTTACTGCTATTGTTCATGTAATGTTATTTGTATTTTCTCTTGTCTGTGTGGTTCATAGATCAGCATTCTACCCATATGTGCAAATGAGATGAGGGACATAATATTAGGTAAAAAAACATAGCACTGGGAGAAAATATAACAATAGAAACTCTAATGACTTTCCTACCCTGACTTCTGTGAAAACGCACACACACATACACACACACACACACACACACACACACACACACACACACACACACACACACACACACACACATACGCACACACTTGCAAAAATGCATATGCATGTGTGTACAATATAAACATAAACACACACACACACACACACACACAAACACACACACACACACACATATATGTGTGTGTGTGTGTGTGTGTGTGTGTGTCTGTGTGTGTATATATATATATATATATATATATATATATATATATATATATATATATGGGTCTATAACATAAACACAAAATACCAAAAGTTCAAATTTCACAACAGCAAGACAAGAAGAATGAGATGTCAGAAACGCGAACATTCAAATCATGGCACCACATATTCATGAAATCCATAATATTGACTGCAAGGGCTGAAGAATATACCGACATGTAATTCACTGGTATAACCCATGTGAAAATCCGAGGGGCTTCCAGCCCAACTAGATAGAATTTTGTAGATAAGTCTATGTCATTGTAAATATTAATATAATCCACAGGCTTGTTTTAAAAATGTAAAGAGAACTACATGTTATGATTAAACTATATGTTGTACTGAGCTTCAAAAATTTAGCCACAGTGCACCCTGCTGGAAGAAAGTTGTTAAGTAAATAATTTTACAACTGTGTTTGAGCTCAAGCTTGGGGACAGGATGTCTGGGCTAGGAAATTCTTTCTATTGTTTTAAGAAAGAGATAATTACTAGATTTTACATGTAAAGTGTCCTTTATTGCTGTGGTTTCCTGACAGGTAAGAGATTACAAAGATACAGTTAAATTTTTTGTTCTGTGAGCCTGGGAAACTTCAGCAGAGGTATCAAGAATGATGTAATCTGAAATGACTCAGCAGTAAGGTGCTTTATCAATTTAATGGCTGTTTGAGAAAGAATGCACAGCATTTTGTATCTTGTGTTGGATCTAGTAGGAACATTCACTCACCAGCACTTGCTTGCTCTGTATGTAAGTAGTATTTAGAACAGTGGTTTCTCTTAGAGATAGATAGGAATATAGCCAGATTAGTCTAGCTGTTTTCTATATTTATGTTAGACTATCCTACAATATTGTTTTAAAGTATTTCCTATGATTTCTGTACTCTGGAATGCCATTTTGTTGACGTGATAAGTATTGTCTTGTGTTTTTGTTATTTATTTGTACATATTTTGAAACCATTCAACTGTGGCTGTTTTGTGTAGAGATAATTTAAGCTCTGGAGTACTTGCATATATTGGTGATACAGTATAAGCTACTTAAATAGCCTT
This sequence comes from Protopterus annectens, assembly GCF_019279795.1. Taxonomy (NCBI): domain Eukaryota; kingdom Metazoa; phylum Chordata; order Ceratodontiformes; family Protopteridae; genus Protopterus; species Protopterus annectens. The sequence continues at coordinate 1,036,063,468 of NC_056730.1, forward strand.
AAAAGTTCTGGTCACACTTACTATTTGGATACCAATTAATATTGCACAGTTGAATTGGACACCCTTTGGTGAGGGCCTTTATAGTAGCTGATAAGGGTAGTTGGTGGCAGTGGTTTAATACATTATAGCCTGGGCGGAAGGGGACATAGCTGGAAAACCTGTGTCAGCCTTCCCCAGGAGTGTCTGTGTGTGGCTCTGGCTTGACTACTTGGATGAGATCTGAACCCTATAGCTGTGCCAGTGGGGTGTCTTATTGGGGACTTGGAGAGAAAGGGAGAAACCAGCCCCAGACTGACTGTGATCTCTGTGTGCTCTTAAGGGAAATTGTACTTTACTGTGTGTGTACTTGTTATCCTTCCAATGTGCATGACCCTCACTGGTGCTAGTGGTGAGGATTGAGGCACGGGTGTCACGACCCACAACTGAACTAAATCCATTTGCGACACTCTTTCATGTTAACATGTGAATCCGACAATGAAAATAATGTATTACTAAGATTTCTGTCCCTTTTTGGCATCTTGATAGTTGTTATACATTTAATTAGCAACTGGGAATGTTCTCCTTATGTCAGCCTATTGCAGTAATCACAACACCAAACCACACATTGACGAGTAACGAAAAATGGAAAGTAGTACCAGTTAAGGAAACCAATGTAGCATTGCTGTGATTGTTGGAATATGTTGACATTAGGATGTGCATTCCCATTTGCTAAGTAAACATTGACAAACTAACAAACACCCAAAAAGGGACAGAAATGTTACTCATCCATTATTGCCATTATTGGACTGATGTGGTGACATACAAGAGTAGTGGAAATGGATTTAGTTCA
>NC_056730.1:1036066796-1036136796 GCF_019279795.1 Protopterus annectens
TGAGCATGATTACATGAAATGGCAAAATGCTGAAAGCACAGAACAGCGATTTTTTTTTTCCTAGGGAAAAAAAAAATCACTGGGCCATTTTTGGGACTTTGCCATTTCCTCCACTGTGGTGTGATTTTGGAGTTGGTATATTTAAGTAGGGTGCACAGCCTTTTTTTTTTTTTTTTTTTTAACGGGTCAGCGATTTTTTTCCCTGGGAAAAAAATTGGTGATCCATGTGTTCAACATTTTGTATTTTTGGGTATTGTGGGTCAATTATATAGCATTCACAATTTAATGCATTTGCTAATATAATATAGACCCATGACAGAAGACATTGTATGCATCTGACAGTACTGAGATACACTTCTGGCCCATTATTTATGAATGCTTTCACTTACTTGATCTCAAGCAGATATCTGAGGTGTACAATCATAAAAGTGGCAATAAGTGTGTGTGTGTGTGTGTGTGTGTGTGTGTGTGTGTGTGTGTGTGTGTGTGTGTGTGTGTGTGTGTGTGTGTAAATATTTAATTTCTGCAGACCACAGTAGTTATGATGCAAAGGAATGAATTGATCATAGTGAACAGAAGCATCATCATATGATCCATTATCTTTGAGTATGATCATTGGATTCATTGATTTATTGAAGGCTCTGAATGTAATTTTAATATTTTAACTTTTACTGATTTAAAAGGTATTACTGGAGACAATCCAAATATTTGTTTTTGAAAGGGGAAACATTTTAAAAGAATACTTTTATAGGAATAATTTTATTAGCAAACCACAAACGGACATTCTAGGAATGTTTAAATGTGGTAGTTGTATGTTTTGTCAATTTGTTATTGAAGGAAATGAGGTTAGCATAGCAGCTAGAAGTTACAATATTAAACTATTACATGAATATAACTGTTGATCTAGAGCTGTAGTCTATGTTGCTTTGTCCTGCATTTTATATAAGCAGAACCTCTAGAATGTTTAGCAAGAGGATGCATGAACATTTAAGAGCTGTAGAAAAACTTAGTACTGGCTTAGCAAAGCATGTAATAAGTAAGCATAATTCAGAAGTAAATAATATTTATTTTAAATTTAGTATACTAGATCAAGTATTAAACTGTAATGTAAGGTTAGAAGAGGAAGATGAGCTATACTGGAAGGAGTATTGTTGGCAGGTAAGTTTAAATGCATGTAGTTTCCCTGGTGTGAATGAAAGGGAGAACTACAAGGTGGCCCTAAGAAGAAAAGGGTTAACTCAATGATGCCTGTGGATCATGTGATTTTAAATGACTATTTAATGAATTTGGGTGGGTACCGCTTGGTCTAATGAAGTTCCACAAGTGTGACTTTAGTGCTTACCAGATGTATCTGTTGTTTTTTTATTTTATTTTATTTTAGTGTTAAAGTGAAAGGTTTTTAATTTGAGACCATTGGTATATTTTATTTATTTTATTATCATCTAGTTCATACAGTTTGTGAGGCATTTTTTGTGGATTTTAATATTTTAACTGTGAATATATTTTTAATTTAATATTTTTTGCAAGCACACTGGTATGAAATGTACTGTGCTGGATCACAACAATCTGTAAGATATTTAGTTCAGATGAGTAAGGTGATAAACTGCTAATGATCTGCTACTGTAGTGGAGGGAATGATTCCTTCAGCTTTCATTTGTTGACTGTTTGATTCTGACCAAGTCACTTCATCAGTCAGTACTCCTGGACTGCCTCTGAAAAGGGGCTCTTAATCCAGTGGGCTGTCCCAAGCTTTTGAGTTCCTGTACAATTCATATATCCATTAATTAGTGCATTACTATATGCTGCTTGAGAATGAATCTCAGCATGTGTCTTGTATGGAATTCTAGATTCATTTTCAATATATGTGAGTTTCAAGGGAAGAGAAGTTTACTGTTGTTCAAACTAGGTTTGTTTTGAATGTCAGATTTTTTTTTTTTTGGTAGCAAATGGATGTGACTGTTTTTGCTGAAAATTTTGAAATAGTTTTACATTAAATCAAAATCTTTGTGATCATTGTTAAAATAAAAAAAAAGAAAAGAATATTGACCGTGATTGGACAGAACAGTGTTTTATGGCAGTTGGGCTGAGACAGATGACTAATGGGATATTGGTATAGCTGCAAAGGGGAGGCCTATTACATTGCCTAGGACCTATTTTGACCATGTTCCAGCACTGCAAACATGCATACACATACACATATACACACACACACACATGCATGTGCACACATATATACTTAAACACATTAAAAAGCTCTACAATGAATGCGATCATCATCATCATGGCTACTGCTAATGTTCACTTCATATTAGCTACATTTTCTCTTGTCTGTATGGTTCTTAGATCATGATTCTACAGATATATGCAAATGAGATGAGGGAAAAGAGTATAAACAGACATGGCACCATGTGAGAACATGGCAGAAGATATTCTAAATATGTTCTTTCCCTGATCACTTTGCAAAACGTTGCTCTCTCAACCCTCCAAGTTGTGCACCCACCTACCTAACCTTATGCCCGCCACTCTCTCTGCTAGCCCTTTCCTCCTACTCCCCTGCCTCCTACTGAAACAGTCCCTCACACCTCTACATACTACCATCATCTGTGCCCTAATCTGGCCCCATTTCTCCTGCACAAAATCCTCTATTCTCAACCCCTGACCTACAGCCTCCCCTCTCCTTATCACAGTCTCCCCATTCAACTCCCTACCTCTGTAGCATTCCTCTCAGAATAGCGACTGCTTAGAAGCCCTTAGAAGATTTGTGTAAAATAAAAAGTAAACAAATAAAGAGACAATTGCATGTTTTACACTTTAAACTAAACACATATCTCTCCCATACAGATGTTATAAAAATACTCACTGATTGTTTTTTTTTTTGCTTACTGCTGCACCTACAGGATGGTGCAGCCCCGCTCCGTTCACCCTCACTAGCACTTGGGCTCACTTTGCTCCCTTACCCTATCCCCATTCCCACCCAGCCCCACATCAATTTCATTTATTTCTATAGACCACATCCCCAATAATTCTGACTCTCAATTACCCAGTTAAAACTAGCCTATCATCCCAATAGTAACACTCTACACCACACCCTTATTCAACAGCCGACCTCCATAATTATTAGTAGTTCTTCCACACATACCCATATCCTTTCTGCACCACTACAAACACGTCCTACACCTATCACACCCTGCTACCAAAACTAATACCTTACCCACTAACTATCCTCTCTCTCTCCTCTTGCTGTCCATCCTTTCCTCCTACCACTCACAACTATATATCATCACCCCTCCACCATGACAGACAGAACCCCTAACCAGTCCTTTAAAACTAAGGAATTTTCCTATATCACCTTGTGGCCTCACCTCCTCTCAACCTTTCCCCTACCTAAGTAATAATCTAGCATACAAAACTAATCCTCATTATTCCCTAAAACAAGCTAAAATATTACACAAATTAACCAAACTCTACCTATACCTTCTCTAAAAACCCACTTGCTGTGGGGACATTCACTCTAATCCAGGACCCAATATGTCTACCAACTCAAACTTTAAACAGACAAATCCTCTATAATTAAGACCTGCCTCCTCTCTCTTCCTTTTGAACATAAATGGTAGAAGTATACTTCACAAAACACATGACCTTCATGCCCTGCTAGTTCTATACAAACCAGAAATCACCGTGTTAACAGAAACATGGCTTAAACCAGAAAACCATAATAATGAAATGACGTCTTCTGGATATAATATTATACGTAGTAACAGAATTGGGAAAAAGGAAGTAGGTGTAGCAATACTATTCTAAAATTACCTCAGTATTGAACAATTCAAGTGCAATTCCAAAGAAGTCAACAATGTAGAACTAGTTCTTGCCAAATTAAAGCTTAATTCCAACAAACAAATAATTATTGCAGGGGGTTATATCCCACCAGGCAATAACACCATTATACTGGAAAGCCTACTAAACTGGATGTCATCCTCTCTCCCAAAAGAAACCATACTATTAGGCGACTTTAATATTGACTGGTCTGATTGCACCAGCCAAACCCCCATGACCTACATTAACCTCCATGGGTTCACCCAATTTATATCTGATCCCACTAGAATTGACAAGACATCCAAACGCCAGTCCATCCTAGACTGGATTTTTCTATCTGACCCCACTCTTGCACAGCAGTCAGGCTGTCTTCCTGAAAGTCTGTGAGACCACCAAGCAACTTACCTAATCAGGGACTGATCTCACCATATTCTCCATCCTATCCTCAGAGTAATAAATACATAAGAAAAAGTCCTTTAGAGCTACTGAATTAATCAATGCACTAAAATACTGTAATTGGACTCCCCTAAAACAACTATCTCTAGATGAAGCTGTGCAGTACTTTAACTCAACCTTCATAAACATCTTAAACTATCACGCACCCTCTAGAATTATTAGAATCAAAACTAACTATGCCCATGGCTAACAAAAGATACTAAAACATTAATGAAAGAAAGGAACAAAGCCTGGCTACAGTTTCACAAAAACAAAACCACTACCTTGAGACCAAACTATCAAGAACTCCAGAACAAAGCCAAAAAACAAATTAAACTTGACAAAACTAACTACTACTAAAACATACAAGAAAAATATGGTCATAACCCACAAAAATTCTGGACCACATTCCCACCCAATTTAATAAATGTTTTTACCAAAACAGTGCAAGCCCTAGCCAACACCCAAAATAGTACTTTTACCCCCATTTCAACAGACACCCCAACCCATCCCTACACACAAAATGACCTCTACAGCTTTTCCCTGCACCCAGTCTCTACAAATACAATTGCTAAACTCCTCAAAAAACTTAAACCAGCCACACTGGCAGCTGATAATCTGCCAGCAGATTTCCTTCAGATGACATCTGAAGCAATAGCATATCCAGTGTCCATCCTAATAAATAGGTCAATATCAGAATGTAAAGTTCCTCACTCATGGAAAATATCACATATTATACCACTGCACAAAGGAGGTAAATCCCTTGAGCTGACCAACTACCGCCTCATCGCGATTCTATCTCCTCTATCTAAAATACTGGAAAGACTTGTTCATTCTCAACTTATGCAGGTCCTTCTAAAAAATGACCTACTATCCAAATCACAGCACAGCTTTAGACCTTCCCATAGCACCACCACCGCACTACTCTCTTTCACTAACACCGTCAATCACCATAGAAACAAAGGACTATTTATATCCACCATATTCTTAGACTTATCCAAAGCCTTTGATATGGTTAACCATGCTATACTCCTAGAGACTCTATCTACCCTTAACATAAGATTCTCCACCATATCATGGTTCAGTAACTATTTATCAGATCGTCAGCAAGCAGTCTTATGACAAGGCCAAGTGTCCGCCCTATTACAAGTAGCCATAGGCGTCCTTCAAGTGTCCATCCTCGGTCCTTTGCTGTTCTCAATTTTTACTAACCAGACAGCCTCAGCCTCACTCTCAGCCTCAGTAGTGCAATACACAGATGACAGCATCATTATATTTGCTGCCCCCACCCTGAAAGAGCTTCAAACCATAACTCAAAATAATTGTACTATTGCAGAATTATGGTTCACTAACATCAAACTTATTCTTAATCCCAAAATGACAAAACTCATTCTCTTCAGTCCTCGAAAATCTCCCCTCTAAACAATGACTTTACCATAAAATCTAAATATATTATAAAAATCAACCCAACCAGACACACTAAACTGCTAGGTGTTGAAACTGACAATAATCTGAAATTCGACATACACATAGCCCAAACAATAAAAAAAGTTAACAAAAGACTTGGTCTCCTTTACAGGAACAAACATTTCATCATCAAACATACCAAAGCCACTATTGCAAGGTCTCACCTCCTATCTATTCTCCTTTATGCCTCCCCCTATCTTTACCAACCTTCGCCACAGTGAACTAAACAAAATGGAATCTTGTTACAACAAGATTGCCAAGTTTTCCACAAATGCGTCTCACAGATCCCATCACTGCCTTGCCCTCAAGCAACTAAATTGGCTTGAGCTTCCTCAGCTACTCCTACTAAACCAACTCTCAATAGCACACAAGCTCTACTAGAAAAAAAAAACAGCACTTCAGCATTTAATTCATCCCTATACCACCTAGAGCCTTAAGATCCAATAATCAAAACCTCATTAATGTCATCAAACATAAAATGAAGCTGGGAAATCTGTTATTGCCTGCTCCATTGCCAACATCTGGAATTCCCAAGCCAGTTAACTTCTACCACCTCCTACCTCCATTTTTAAAATACTCCTCAAAACCCATTACTTAAATAACTGTCTTTGCTCATGCTACTCCCCAGGTTAATCTACACTCTGCACTGCTGCTAGGAATCCGTCATGATCCAACTATTCCAATGATAAGTCCTTTACAGAGCCAGTAGACCTGTTTAACTAATGTAAGGTTCTAAACAAAACGAGCAACCTTCTTCTAGTGAAAAAAAAAATTGAACTCTCAAGTTTTTCTTGCATGCATCATTCACTGTAGAAAATACCTAGAAATTGTAAATGCTTGCTTATGTATGCCTGTTTGTATTCTTGTAAGTATACTTGTCTACTCATATGTTTTCTTATTTTTATTTGGAGCTTTTCTCCCCGGGCCTCCGCTGAAAATGGACCTGTGTCCAGTCGGACTTCCCCGGTTAACAAATGTAAAATAAAATAAAATAAATAAAAGTGAGTGCGTGTATACCCCCCCACACACAGACACATGCAAGCGTGCGCACACACACACACGCACACACAAACACACATACACACACGCACACACACACACACACACACACACACACACAAACATGCATGCGTACACACACACACACACACACACACACACACACACACACACACACACGCATGTGCACGCGCACACACACAGACACACAGACACACACACAGACACATGCATGCGCGCGCGCACACATACACAAACATGCATGCGCGCACACACACACACACATGCATGCGCGCGCGTGCACACACACACACACACACACACACACACACACACACACACACACACACACACACACACACACGCACCTCTACCCTGTCTTTATGCTTCACATAGAGATTTGCCCGAATGGTTTGACTAGTGCTTTAGAAGATAAACAAACACAGTCTTTGTGTAATGAGAGGCAGTTCTGTTGACTGTCTGAACAATAGCTGTACCTTTCAAAAATGCATTGAGATTACATGGAGTCTTGTTGGTTCCTACTTAAATTTTTCTTACTCTGTCAGTACTAGGGACTATGCCACTTAACATTTAGTTGCACTGGTAATAGTTTTCAGGAGAGTGTACTTGTTAATCCCATTGAGCTATTGAAACATTAATAAAAAGATATTTCATATCTGAGCAGTATTCTCATTTTTATTATGAAACTGACTAGTATAGTTTGAACTCTTTAATTATTGTAATTTCTGTTGCATGTGATTATTATACATATGTTGAGGACTGTAATTCCATTTATGTTTCTGGGAAAAAAAAACATAAAATAAACAAATGAAAAAATGCATATGCAGATAAACTAAAGAAAAACTCTTCTGATAACATCCTTTTATGCTAAAGCATTATAGTGGGCACAGCTGAAAGGCTACTTATTTTTAAAATACTTTTTTACAAGTAGCCCTTCATATATTGTGATAATATTATGCAAGGATATCACAGAACTTCATTTCAGTATTGATAAACTCTTTTGAGGTGGCAAGCATCAACAAATAAAATTTGCTATCAATGCTAACTGCATTTACAAAAGTAGAATTATCCAGTGACTACATAATAAAAATACAAGCTGCATTTATTATGTGGGCATCACATCTTACAAAAGCAATACAGTTGACATAGTCAAAATATACAGACACCCAATTTTTTTTAAAATGCATACCGTCATGGTGAGTTATAGGCAAAAATGAACATTCTTTAATTTCTTTAATTGACTGGAGACTTGCCACGGTATTCAGCACTTTTTCACATTTTTAAAAGCATGGTGCTGTGCACACATGTCACATTGTTGAGAAGAGTGTTTGACTAGGTGCAAGTATTATATAATAAATATAAATATATATATATATATATATATATATATATATATATATATATATATATATATATATATGGGTCTAGGACACATGCTCGACTAACATATGTCCGAATCACAAAACATCGAACACACATACATGAAAGCTCTTAGCATAGAAAAGTGCTTCCGTGTATGTGTAGTTCAAAAAAAAATCTACGTTTTTGCACCCCTGCACCCCTCATGTGGGGGCTGTACCCCCCACACCCTCTACTTTATAATTCTCACTTTGAGATCACACTGCAGTGGGGTAAAGGGAATTTTCCCTTACCCGCACTGTAGTCCAATCTACGAAACAGGAACACATACACAGAAGTGCTTGTCGATGTTAAGCGCTTTCATGTATGTGTGTTTGATGTTTTGTGATTCGGACATACGTTAGTCGAGCATGTGTCCGGATCCCATATATATGTGTGTGTGTGTGTGTGTGTGTGTGTGTGTGTAGTATACAGACAGAGAGTGAAATAAGGAGATATGTGTGTGTGTGTGTGTGTGTGTGTGTGTGTGTGTGTGTGTGTGTATACATATATATATATATATATATATATATATATATATATATATATATATAAATAGCTAAAGATATAACTCTACCCAGTACTGATATTATTGAAAATATTAAGCAATTGCAATTTGCATTCTGGAAAAAAAAAACAAAGAAAAATATTCAAATAAGTACTATTGTCGAAGTTCCACAATAAGGAAGATATGTGTTGCCAAATTGCAGCTGTCAGACATGATTTCAGTATTATCTTCTTGTTTCATTTCATGTCTTACACTGTATCGTTGTATGACAGCTAGATATGACTTTCAACATGTACAGTTATGGTATATGTTCCTGTAATGTTAATAATAAAATATTCTGTTTCTTTAAAAGAAGTATCTTCCATTTGTTGACAAAACAAATATTATTTAAGTAACTACTTTAATTTTATTTTTCAAACAGTGTGGGAAATGACTGTATTTTTAACCAAGTTCTTTATTAAAATACTGGTCCTGAGCTCCTCCAGCCAGTAACAAGTTTCACTTAATTGCTCTTCCAAATGACTAAAATGACACATTTTTAATGTAAATGTGACATCTTGTAAGATAAACCATACCCCATCAAGTGTAAAGGACTGAATTTCACTTTTTGCCAAAATAAAAGCTTGCTCTTGTAGAATATGATTTGTTTATACTGTTTCACATAATATTTAGACATTTCACACACATAGTAACGGTTTCCTGCAAGTGTTAAAAGAAACTTAGGAAATATATTTCTTCCTAAATTCACATGACATTTTTCATGCTCCCCTCCCACAACAGGATACAAGGCTCAAACAGGGACTGTTTATATAAAGAAGGGCAGGTGATAAACATAGTACTACATCTAAGAAGGACAGACATTACAAAACATTAGTGATAACCCTTATTCTATTATATGGCATAAATCATATAGGTTTCACAGTGATTTCCTAATATGCTCAGATTGTTTGTGGCCACATCTTGTATTGCATGGGTCCAGCAACCAAGGACATTTAAAACGATGTTACAATCATTCTGAGTAACTAGCCTTGAAGTCATGCCTGCAGCAAGCTACATGTGTGCTGACAAGAAATGACTCTCCTATAAGCAAGAAAATAGCCCTTAGGCAAGCAAGATTTACAAAGAAACATTTTTATCTCAGACAAGTGTTGTTTGCATCTGCATACATGCTGAGCCAAGAGATAAAAAAAAAAAAAAAAAAAGTTTTTTTTTGCATTTTGATTGTGTGCAACCTTGCTGTGTCCAAGGAAACAGCCTTAGGAGCCACTGATCACTATAAACTGTAAAAAGATGGACTTGTACAGGGGAAGGAAATGTGTTTTAAAGATGCATAATCACTGCCAATATGCATTCAGTTGCACATTTGATATGTTGATAACTGAGCTTTAGGTGCTCAGTGAGCAGTTGGTTCTGTTAGACAAAAATGGTTGACTGCACATTACAACAATGCAGATAAAATGCTTGTAGATAGCAAGAAAGCAGTTACTGCTTAAAGTTTGATTCAAAAAAGTAATTCTCTCTGATGTCACCCAGTTAATATGTTTGAAGCTTAATCTATAACTTTGCCAACTGTTCTCCTGGAATTGCCACAAAAAAAAAAAAAAAAAAAAAAATAGAGCATTTAAAAGACTGAGGAAGTAGATGGTTCCATGTCACCAAATGGTGAAGACCGGAGTACAGTGCAAGTGACCCAGGTTCAAGAAAGAATGAATAATCTGGGGAAGGCGGGAGTAAGAGACTATTGCTGCCTAACACAGCTGAGGATGAGTAGTGCACGGTGGTCTTCAAACTTGGTGCGACACCTACTGGATGCTGCAAAGCAGTTCTAAAGGATCAGCGTTCCCACTCCCTACTATCCAGCACCAGGTTGTGAAGTCATGCCTCTGGAGGAGCTTGTTTTACTGTATGTAAATACTATGTAATAAAACCTGTACTCAGTAATCTAATCTATTGGTGCCATGTTCAAACAGGTACAACAAAACTCCTTTGCTTACCTAGGATAAAGGGAAAATATGAAAATAGCTTCCAGCTATTGTGGTCTTTTACCTGAAAGTAGGAAAGTTAAAATGGACAAAAGCGAGTGCTGCAGAGGCTTGTAGGGGGCACAAAAACAGCAGTAAATAAGCAGTACAATTTTAGAACCTAACTAATTACTGTTGAAGATCCAAAGAGAAGAAAGTAAAGTTATAAATATCCGACTTTACATTAATAAAGCCTATACTTCTTTTATACTTTTTAAAGACTGTTTGTGTACTCACTCACTCATTGTGTCTATCTGACCCACCTTAGCATCTTCCAGGCTTAACCTGACCCATGTCTAAGGTCAGTGAGGCGAATGATGACTGTGGTGCAGTGACACACTGCTGCAGGGGAATGTGCCCTAACCAGACCCCACACTGCAGTTGCTGCATTAAGGAGGTGCATGTACAGTGACACATGCACACAACTACTTGACCAAATGATATATCACTGGCAATGCACAGCCTACCAAGATCTTAATCCTGCTAGTGCAGTGGACCACTATTATCTCCATCAACCCTGGATGGGCAAGTTGGAATCGGTCACTTACACCTTCTAGCTCTTCTTGTGCCTGTACCTCTATTCAAACATGGGTCATCTGGGTTGCAGTAAGGTCTTTCTCCCTCTGCACCATGGGGCCATATCTGGTTGTTCCCTTGAGTATATCACACAACATGCATAATGTTCACCTGTCAGAAATTTAGCACAGAAGCACAAGGTTAGTGGAAAGTTTCAAATGAGATAACGTTTCTGGTGGGAAGGGTGTATGCCATGAATAAGAAGTAAAAGAAAGTGGCAGGAGTGGGAAACATGACAGCAAATCAATAAATATAAAAATAAATACAATGGGTGTCAAGGTAATGATAGACAAGGGATGGTTAGGATAGAATGAGTTCAGTACAAAAATAAATATTTAAAAATATGTTAATATTTCAGTAAATCATGTAATTTACTAATCAAAATATACAATAGTTAGTGGGCTAACTATATTTATTAGCACTTAAACTTTTCATAGAAATGCCTCATGCAACCTGAGAGGTGTGCAAAGATCTAGTAAGTAAAAAGGAATGTTAAGACAGCCATCTTAGTGATGGAATATTTCCTGTTAGAAGCTTGTAGATGAAACCTGCTGTGTTCTTCATAAAGTGCTTAGTTTATGTTGATTATCCTGTAGTAGAATTATTGACTCAGCAAACAACATGTTTCTAGAGACCTTAAACTTGTCTTCTTTGTAAGATAGTTGACCATAGCAATACTTAAAGCTGATGCCAGATAGCCTGTTGTTTTATTCTCAGTTAAGTGAACTCTTGCATTCAAGAATTACAATTTGCATTTTCAAGCAAGCATACCTAAGATGGCAAATGTAACACTACTGTTCATAAAACTAAAAACCACGAACCCACTAAAGTGATCATTACCTTAGTCTAATGAAAAAACTCTGTTGCTTTTTTTAAAGCTGTCTCGCTATGTTAAACCCATTTAACATAGCGAGACAGTGTCTAAACAGCAACGGAGATCTTGCGTTCTCCGTTGCTGTAAAAAAAGAGTTATACTAATAGAAAAAGACCGGGCGACCGGGCCTTTTTCCATTACTATATATCTGATTTACAACATGCATGCTGACCAATCAGCGTGCAAGTTTTGGAATATTAATGGGGGGGTCATTGTATAATGGTATTTTCTGATGGGGATTAGTTGCATACAATTGTTATTAGGAAGCTTGGACAAACCTGTGTTATGTTTATATCAAATGAGATGCTATGCGTTCTTGACTACAACCTAGTGAATCCCAATCCCTAATCAAAATTAACTTGGAGAATGGAAGGGAAATCACAAATTTGTCCCTTGTTTGGCACATATCTCCCTAATGAACAGGAACATTCTGCAAATATTGTGTGTATAAACCTATATCATAACTGTAAAATTCCTTGGGATACTGACGTCAGCAATGCTTTATAAGTTGGGGTAAGCTTGTCTAGACTTAAAATGGCTCTTGAGCTGATAGCTTAGTAACTGTCTATGAAACTATGTAGTTTTTGAATTAACTAATTTCCCTTTATACAGCTTTTGACCTCCTTTAATACCAGATAATTTGAGTTTTAAATATTCGGCACCTGTACTTCATTTAATATTGGATATACATTAAATGTTGCACTTATTGTGTGCAATTTTGTGCCATTTATTGATAGATAGAGATCTTTCACATGCAATATCTAATAGAAAACTAAATGATGTATGTATGTTTGTGTATCAGAGATATTCAAATGGTTAACAACCAACAGTTTAGAATGCATCTAAAAAAATATTATGTAAAAGGCAGATCTGTGTTCCATTACATGGAGAAAGAAAGGTAAGTTTTATCCTTTCATGGTTTGAGTTTAAATTTATTTTAACATTCTACATCTGTTTTAGCTAAGGTCTTTAAGTCTATATTAGTAACTCCAGTGCACGGTAGCACTGCATTTTTGCTGTTTAAATGGCGTGACTGTTGTTATTAAACCCTAGTTTTCATTCTTATTTAATAATGAGTGCATGCCAGGCTAGTTCAGAACTTGTTGTTGCATGATTGTAATTGTTGTTTTCTCCCTACCCACACTGTGGTTGTTGTTGTGTTTGTGTTCATACAGATGGGATATCTCCTGCTGCCGGTTTCTCCCAATAAACTACTCACCAGGCTAAAATACATTTGATAAAATTGCTTAATATTGACTGAGTATTGGTACTTGATTTCACTGATTTTAGTATCAAATTAGTGAGTTATTTTTTTTACCACAATTAGTTTACCGTTTTTTTGTGGTGGTAGAAGATTTCCAGGCTAATTGTCACTGATTTTAGTATCAAATTAGTGAGTTATTTTTTTTACCACAATTAGTTTACCGTTTTTTTGTGGTGGTAGAAGATTTCCAGGCTAATTGTCTTGCACTAAAATTTAAATACTCAGTACCAAATCCATCCATATAATTTTCTAAAATCAAACTCTAAGCAGTTATTGTTAAGCCTTCCCCCAGAGTCATTCCTGTCAGTTATCATGGACCATGACTTCCCCACAAGTTGTGTAGCCAGCCAGATTGCGATGTGTATCTTGAGACCGTGTAAGAATTGTCTCACTCTGATGATTATCTGTTACTCAGACAGTATAACACAGTGTGTGAGAGATGTAAATAAATAATATCTTTGCAGGGCGAACATTTCACACACACTAAGTTCAGACACTAAAATCGTCTGCAGTACACCAAACATTACATCTCTTCAAGGCCATCACAGTACATATAATCCATCATATTCTGTGGTTCTAAAGATTAGCTTGCCTAACTTTCAAACACCATCGAAATACAATGCAGGCATAAAGCATACTCAGCATATTAAGTCTACTTCCTTACAGAAAATGAGTCCCAAAGTCACAGCTGCTGACACTGTAAGCAGGTATCAACCTAACTAAGCATTGTTGTTATACGCAACTCCATTGTAAGGCATACATATGTGACTCTTAACAGAGATGAGCAAAAAAATAGCGATGGTTATTTGCTTGTCTGGTGCCAGGATCATCAGATCACACATGCACTCAAGTCCTTAGACAACAAATATCAGTATGACTCTGTCATAGTTCCTGCTGGTATCAGTGACTTAAGGTGTACCTCGCTGGACTATATGAAGAGAGATGTGATAGGGAGCTCTCTTATTGTATGTCCAAGGCAGGTATGAACCTAGCACTGAGCAGCATTCTTTCTTCACCAAGGATGATGCTGTGATAGGAGCCAAAAATAATTGACTTCAGTTACTGACTTACTTTATTCATTTAAAGGGGTCCAATATTTGTCAGCCAGTGAGGATCTGATCAACATACCACACTGCTTCACAAAGGATGGCCTGCATCTCTCCCTTCTGTGGTTCTGATTATTGGAAAAGACACTGTCCACCCCTATAGTGCCTTTTTTAACCAATGTCAACCTGATAAACCTAACATAGCAAAGCAAGCAAAGGAAGATATGCAGGTGTTACTGATCAATGCTAGGAGCCTAAACAAGAAACTTCACTCTCAACAACCCCTTCTCACCCACTGCTAGCAACACTGTTCAGTGTCAGCTTCCACACAGGCTTTGTACCAAGGACTGGAGAACAGCTGCAGTCATTCTCCTGCATAAGAGAGGATCTTATAGACCCAGGCAATTACAGACCCATACGTGTGACCAGCCTAATATGCAAAACAATGGAAAGACTTATCATGGAATAAATCAATCAGAACATAGGAACCTACAAACACTGGACACATCTCACTTTGGATTTGTCAAGGGCAGGTCATGCTTAGTCAACCTGCTGGATTTTGTGAAAAGGTCACCAAAGCAATGGATGAAGGAAAAACAGTACACGGTTGTTTTTGACTTTGCAAAATCGTTTGACCCAATTCCCCACCCAGACATAGTAGAAAAGCTAAACAAACTGGAAATAAATGCATATGTCACCTGCTACATTAACACCTGGCTTACAAATAGGATGCAGATAATCAAAGTAGGGGAAATTACCACCACAAAGAGAACAGTCACCAGTGGAGTCCTCCGGAGTTCTGTGCTGGAAGTTTCTTGTCTAGCATCTTCTTTCTTGAAGTAAAAACGAATACCAAAGGGCTCTAGCTGACTACATTTGCAGATGGCTGCAATCTAGGAACAGTCATTGAATCCTCAGGTGACTTAACCATCCTGCAAGAAGGTTTACCTGAAATGTATAACTGGTGCCAAAATCATGGACTGAAACTAAGTGCCAAAAAATGCATTACTGTATTTTTTGGGAAATCATCTACCCCAGGGAACTACCACATTGGCAATTCACTCTTAAGTTGACCCAGTTGTTTGTGTGACTTGGGAACTTATGTGGACAGTGATCTAACCTTTGACTAGCATATGTCTGTTGTTATAAGAAAGTTCTTCTATATTGTACAGCTTATAAACAAAGTGATTATATCTAGAACTAGAGATGTCATTGTCTCCCTTTAAGTGGCTTTCATGATGCCAGTCATTGAATGTAATGCCCCTTTAGCATGTTATCTGTCCAGACATGTGCTACAAGAGGGATGCCCAGGGAGGTAGCTTACTAAAATGATTCAAGGCCTAAACAACATGTCCTACATGTATCAGTCCAAAGCCCTGTCACTGTACATGGTATCCTACATACTGCTAAGAGGTGACCTGTGCCTTGCATATAAGGCATCAGAAATTGATCTAGGTATCTAAGCCTCTTTTGCAAAATCAATAGAACAGTTTAGAGAGATAGGTATATCTCAAAGAGGATACCACTGCTGCGGAACAGGATCTCCATCCATATAAAACAAAGTTCATCCCTGTCCATATTTAGGTGTGAATTAAATCTATGAATGGGAAATAGAAAATGTAAAACAGTGTAAGAAACGTCTCTGTGTGGAAGATTTTCAGTCCATATATTTCTAGTTAATCACTGTATATTAATCAGATCAGACAATAGTAGTAGAAGTAGCGAACGTAAACTCGTCAAGTCAAAAAGTAATAATAGAAAATATATAATTCTACAGCATTACTAAGTATTCGAAAGTAATCCAAGCAAGGCAGGCAGTCTGTTTCCAGTCGAAAATCCTTTATGAAGTACACAGACAAGCGATCCAAGTAAAACAAAAATAGAGTAATAATTTCCTCACAAGCTTTCTAAATATATATATACTTTTTATCAGGCATGGGAGTGGTTTATAGTGCTGTAAAACAAAGTGTCATTGGTACACATGTTAAATTCACATCCCTTCCCTATCAGCATGACATTCAAGCTGGTCCTGCCCTACCTAGTAGCTGTCATAATAATGTATAGCCCTAATGCACTTTAAGTCTGTGATTTTATACAAGGCAATTCAAAAACATAATATACAGTGATTAACTAGAAATATATGGACTGAAAATCTTCCACACAGAGAAGTTTCTTACCCTGTTTTGTTTTTAGACCCACTACACTTTAGTGGGTTGTTTTGAGACTTCGGGGATACCATGGAGTTTACTTGGAAATAGAAAATGTCACACAGGTTCTGCCCCTGTACTAGTAATGAGTAGAGGCAGCTCCTAAATGCTTTATCCCATGCATGGGTCCCCTCAAATTATCTATGGTATGATCCCAGTTATTCTCATTAGGGAAAATATAATTATCAGCCATGAGATGGGTAAGTCCAACCTATAACCAAATAGGATAGGTTATTTCAAGCACAAAAGGGGAACTTGACTAGGCTTAAAATGTCCCTTAAGGTCAGCTTACCCAGTATCTACTTATGAACCTATCTGAGATGAACAATCTCATTAATGATTACATTTTTCCTCTATGAATGAATACAGTGCTAATAATATGATTTAATTATTAACACTTTTTGAAACTGACCATTCATATAAGTGAATGACCATGTATGAGGGCAATAACTTAATTCACAGAGATAAGTGAAAATTAGTCATCAAGGAAGGAGTTTATCTTCAAGGTCTAAACTTAGGTAGATTTGTGCATTGATAAACAGTGCATTATATACTGATGTGAAAGGGCCCTCCACCTTCTCTCCCTTTGACTTTAGAGGTAGTTTTGCTTTTATATAGTTTTAGTATAGTTGTATAATGGATGAATACAATACTTTAATCACTAATTTCTCTTTGTCATATTTCTACCATTTTGAAGGGATACAGTACTCTGGGAAGGGTGCAAGTAGCTATCCTTTAGTGAGGTATATTTGAATGATAACATGAATGATAAAATATATTTTTTTGTAAAAGAAACGTGCATCTTATACATTTTCACAATTGTAATCTGTGACATACCTATTGCTGCATATTAAATATCCCAGAATCCCCTTGCTCTGAACTTTGTTGAAAATGTGCAACCATTTATGTTTATATTGGCACACAAGAATCTCCTTAGTATATCATGTTGCATGGGGAGCAAGTATTTCCTTATATTGGACTTGCACATGTGAAATACACATGAAGACTGCATGTACATTGACAAACTCATGAAGCCAGCTGGAACTAGTGTGATTATACTGAAAAACTGTGCTTTTATGATTTAACATGTATAATTTACATAATACTGCTAGGTAGGAGAACGATTAACTTATTTTTCCTAATGTGAGTCATGTCAGAAGTGGTTACTCTAATGATTTAATTAAACAATGGCAACGACAGTATGAGTTATGAGGCACAGTGCTGTCAGCTTTGATGGGCGGTCCAGTCATCTCAAGGATTTATTAAATGAATGTTTCACCTGGATAAATCAATTTAAATTGCCTTAACACAGGCAGATATTATTTGAAATAGTTGCATCTTCCTGAAAATGTGTTATGGGTAGCACTAGTAAGTGGGTCATGGGATCTGTTGTTATTCAGAATAGCCCCTTATTGCCACTAAAAGACTCAGTACAAGACATTGTTATTGGAACATGTACAATATACTGCAAATGCTTCCTTAGCTGAGCAACCACTGTGATTCTGATGTTTTGAAGGTTGCAAAAAAGTTATCTCATGGCTAAACAAGAATTATCTGGCTTGGATACTTGATGGCTTTTAGAATGCAAATAGGAAACACAAACATTTAATCTGGGGCTATGCTGATTTAGTAATACTGGTAAATTTTTAATTCTAGTTTTGAGTCAACTTAGCACTGAAAATAAGTCTTTTACCGTTAGATAACCTTATAATAACTGAAACATAAGCATCAGTTTTTTGCCGATGTGCAGGTAACTACATTTTTCTCAGTGATCTTGCATGATTTTCTCTCGTATTATATGAATATAAGTTGAGGTGTTGAAACATAAAACTTTCTACAAAAATGTGAAGAGAATCTCTAGTGATATGTAGCTCTGTTTTTTTTAAAGGCACAAGAAATCACAGTAATGTTATATCAAAAGATAATCTGATGACTTGTCAGCTAAACAATATTATAGGTTTGACATTTCTAGCAATGTATTGACTATTGAACTGTATTTTGCCATACAGTAGTATATATAACATTCAGTTATTTTCAGCTGTAAAGGAAACACTTGTTGCTAATCATTTAAATATAAATACTTATAATATAATCATGCTTAGACTTTATTTATTTGTTTACATAGTCATTTATCTTGTCAATCTGATAATGGGGATAGGACAACTGAGCAACAACCCATTTTTAACAGAGGCTTGAGAATAAAAACTCCAAGCTACACAGAGTACATAACAGATAATAAAGTTTAGGATCATGTGCAACAACTACACAGTAAGCATATATCCAGTAGATATATACAATTGATTGGGTACATAGTAAAGTACATGATACCTTTTAAGATATCTTCTACTTTAGACATTGTGAGGATCATTGTTTCAAAGGAAATATATTTGTACCCTTGAGGCGATTATCCAAGGGTATAGGCAAAGTAAGAAGAAGAAATAATCTAGTTATTCATCTATTTTATTTTAAATAGAATTGTGGATATTAGAAGACAATGAGTGAATGGGGGTAAGAGGAAGAGAGGCAGGAAATGGCAGGCATGAGAACAGAGAATTGGAATTCTGTCACAACTAGATGTATTCTAGATAAAAGAGAGAAAAGTATTGATAAAGTATTCCATTGCAAAATGAGCAATCAGTACATGAAATGCATTTCCATGAGCATAGTAGATATCCAGTGCGATGCTAGATAGTCTTTTAGTTTATAATGCAGTCTGCAGAAGTTAGGTTCCGTTATCAGATATAAAGATGATAATGGTTGTTAGATTTACTAACTCCAAGCAAGTTTGGGGTATGTAAATGTAAATTTTTGGGGCAATATATATATATATATATATATATATATATATATATATATATATATATAAGGGTTTAGGACACATGCTCGACTAGCATATGTCCGAATCACAAAACATTGAACACACATACATGAAAGCACTTAACATCGAAAAGCACTTCCGTGTATGTGTAGTTCAAAAAAAAAATCTAAGTTTCTGCAAAGCCCCCCTGCACCACACACCCCCCTACTTTATTATTTCCACTCCACGATCGCACTTCAGTGGGGAAAAGGGAATTTTCCCTTACCCACACTGTAGCCCAATCTACGAAACAGGCACACATACATGGAAGCGCTTGTCGATGTTAAGCGCTTTCGTGTATATGTGTTTGATGTTTTGTGATTCGGACATATGCTAGTCGAGCATGTGTCCGGATCCCATATATATATATATATATATATATATATATATATATATATATACATGTATATGTGTGTGTGTTAATTATAGAGACAGTAAATGAACATTTGGTGGAGTTACATAGGAAATTATGTGTTATATTTAGCTGACCCAGGCATAGCTTGCTTGCTTAGAATGCTGGGCATTGCAATTAGTTGAAGGGTAGCATGTGTTCTGTTTCTAGCCACTTACTCTTGTATAGATCTGTACAGTGGTGAGTTTTTTGGGGACATTTACAACAGTTTTTTGAATTTTGTTATAAGTTTGTTCCTGCTTATAAAGCCAGATTTTGTGAATGTTTTTTAGAGTAGATGATGGTAATGATGGCTGGTTAGTAGCAGGTTAGCAGCAGTGTTTCACTGTAATATTTCACCAAACTAGGTTTGGGACTTGTATATCATACCCAGCATTTGTAATTAACATAGCCTATATGTATATCAGATTTTACTTTACATTGTATTAAGACTCCCGAGAGTTTTATGTGTGTGTCTTACTCAATGGGTGTTGTATTTTTTGTGGTTATTGTTATGTATAAGATTTGTTGAGATTTATTTGAAATGCCAAATTCAAATATGATTTTGCATTCAGTAAAAGTCATGAATTAGTTAGCCATTGTTCTACTCTGGGTTTGTTAGGTATTAGTTTTACAACATTGTTACTAGCAGAACAGTTTAGAGTGGACTTGCCTGCATACTGACCTAATGTAGTTTCATCAGTAGTGGCATGCATATTGCTTACAAAGATGGTCAATAGAATAGATCTAAGTTTAGAGCCTTGTAGGAGACCTGTGGTGGTTGGTCTAATTGGCATATGTTTGCAGCCATCGATCTGTTGGATATGTAGATCTGAACTTGTGTTAAAGGCTTATTTATGTATTTACTTAATTGTATTTATTTGTTTAGTTAGTTGATAGCATATAGGGATGTCGGTAAAGCAGTTTCATTGTTGTGACCTGGTCTAAATCCATGCTGTCTATGTGAGTTTAAGTTATTTGTTAAGAGATGCTGAAGCTTTTTATGCATATATTATTCTAACATTTTATTGAGGCTGGGTAAGATAGCAATAGGGCTGTGGTTAGAGAAGTCATTTTGTGCTCTGCCTTTGTTGATCTGAATTATGGAGGATTATTTTCAGGAGTTGTCGCCTCACAGTAAGAGGTTCTCTGGTTAATTTCTTGGCTGGAGCACCTCTGTGTGGAGTCTGCATGTCCTCCCTGCGGTCGAGTGACATTTAAAGACATGCAGGTAGGTGCGTGCATGAATGGGTGTGCCTTCCTTGAAGGTTGGGTGTCAGGCTGGCGCCTTGGCACCGTACAAATCCACATCAATCATTAGCGGACCAGAGTTCTGCTGTGGCGACCCCCAACCGGGAAAAGCTGAAAGACATTAGTATTTTCAGGAGTTCAAGTGTATAACATTTTAGCAATGACCTATTTATTAATATGGCTACTAGGTAGACAATAGCTTATGAACCAGATTGGACATATTCAGATGGGACTTGGTCTGCTGCAAGGCTGGTGGGCTTTAGTTTTAGAATTAAGTGTTTTACATTGTTCATATTAAATAGACCATTTTGGGGTTTGCATAGGTTTCCAGGATTGATTGTATTGAAATGATGTACAGCTGTGTTGTTTACATCTATGAAGTATTTATAGGGGATACAGACAATGCTGAAATCACTTTCTTGATGAAACATTCTGGGAATTTCTTCTTTCCAAACATGAGTAGTTTATTGATTTAACGGCATTACACTTAAGAATTATTCATGTAGTTAGCTTGGAAAGAAGAAGTATAATTATTTGTTTCCCTTATTATGTGTTTAATATACTTCTGGAGAGTTTTATACTTTTTTATTATTTGCATTATTTGTTCTATCTTCCACTATCTCTAGGCTTTGTCATTGGAGGTGTTTAATTTTATTAGTATTATCCTAGCAGAAATAACTGTACTGAAATGTCTTTCTAGGGATGAGAACTATGGAATTTAACACAGCTATGAAAGTATGGTTTAGGAAGCTGATAATTTCATCTTGGGCAGAGGGAGTGCATAGGATGGCACCAGTTGCATCATTTGAGTAGATTGCTGAATGCAGCTCCTACCTTTGATTTATTGGAATGACAAAGTTGAATGTTGCATTATTGGATGTTACTGAGATATCTCAGTGTTGTGTTTAATTCTATCCATATAATGTGCAGTTGGGTCTAGTATATAGGGATAATCTCTCTCATGGACTATTTTTGTCAACCATGAGGTTCAAGTTGAAGTTATGTTTTTGAGGGAGTGTAAATACCATGGGCATTTCTGTTCTGTTTTTGTATTTTTATTAGATCTTTCAAATTAGTGTTGGAGTGAGATATTGCAGTTTGTTCCAAGGGTAGTGGGACTGATTGCAATAGATTTAAAAAAAATGTCATGGTTCATCATATAGTTGCTTTATGTTATCATTACTAAGTAAATAGTGGCTCCACTTTTATGATGCAAGACCCATAAGCAGCTATCCAGCCACACTACCTCAGTGAGTGAGATTCACTAATAATAGCTTATGTTATCATAAAAGCAACTTATACCTCATTCTGTTTCACAAACAAATTAAATCTCCATAGTTTTTTTCAGGGATACTAAAACTTAATAACAGCTCAAATAACATAATTTCTCTTAAAACAATGGTTCCCCTTTAGCAAACTACAATAATTACTCATTTTATATAGCCTGTAAAACCAATTATGAATCAGCAAAACGCTATATCCAAAAACTGAGTGAATAATTTTTTGAACAAATTTAATCCCACTATGATATCACTGATGTATCGCAGAATTATTTCTCTTTCCTTAAAGTCAATGAAGCTTTTACCTTCTTTAACCAGGCAAGGCACCATGTCCAGATGATTCTGATTTTCTTCCTTTATGGAAACTATAAAGAACAGTTAATTCCTATTCTTAAAAAGCTATGCAATGTCATTAAAATAAGGGTTTTCAGACAAATATATGAATACATTTGGAACAATGTTTATCCACATGCCTAATATAAACTTTCTTTCAATGAAAAATTATTGTCTTATTTAGTTAATAATGCTAGATTTCAAACTCCATGTTACTATATTAGCTAAATGCTTTCAGAAGCTAGGCAGTAGAATAATTTCAAGATTTCAATCTACACCCACTCATATGAGGAAACCACAGGATAGTAATATTTTTTAATATTATACATGATCATCTAATACTATACCATAACAAGAAACTTCATACATCTATGTGTCTTTACATTAGGCACCCTTAAAATATTTGACTGTATCCAGTCCCCATTCCTATTTGAAGTCTTCAAAATATTAGATTCTCCCAACATATATAATAGAGTGTTAGATTCCTTAATGAATTTACCTCCACTTGCATTGGTTTAAAAAAGAATATTCCCCACCCTGGTATCTCTATTTTATGACTTGATGTACTCTTCAATTGCATTATGCAACATTTAAAATATAGGGGTATAAGCTTTGGTGGGACAAGTATTTATAACACCTCTTTTGCAGATGATATTTTGCAGTTTCAAAACAACATTAAACAAGTTATACCAAGAATTTTGACAACTGTGGAAAAATAAAAATAGTACTTGTAAATGTAACTTAAATATTGGCAAATCAACATTCCCCATGTACCTTCTCAAATTTACCAGGTTAAAAGGATTTATTCCCTAAAATCAATTTTCTATTCAAGAACTTTACATTTTTAGAGGCCAACTTTAATTCTGGCAAGATAACGAATATAAGGTGAGATGATTATGTTGTAAAAATAAAAAAATGATTTATTAATAAAATCTCTGGTAGTTAAAATGAATGTTTCCCTGCATTTTCTACTCTTACAACAATATGGTTTCATACTTATAGGAGAGCTGTAAAACAAGACATTTTTAATACATTGCCTTTGGAATGATACAACTCTACGGATTAATTTGAACAGCCAGTCTTTTCTCTAAATGTAAAGGTGGCTTAAAATTATATGTCTTGCAGTTATTTTACATTTCAGCTAGAATTGCAAACCTTTTTACTATTCAGGACATTATGGCCATAACCAATCTGATACCTCATTATGTGCATACAAGGCAAAGTCTCAGATATGATTTCTAATTCAAAAATGTTGCCTTCTTAAAAATCCAAAAGCAGATCACTACATTACTTTTCTATTCAACTATATAAGAATAACTCATTAGTAAAAAACAAATATATTTAAAACATTTCTTCTTTAGCAGCAATTTCTAGACAACACAGATGTCTCTCACACAGACACACACACACACACACACACACACACACACACACACACACACACACACTGGAATGTTTTATGTTTAACATTTTCTCATGTTACTATACGTGTATATTATTAATTTAGCACCATCTCTTGAACCTGATCACAATTGCTACTCTAAAACTATTCCATCTTTTTAAATATAACTGGCAGGGCTCTGTTCTAAAAGAAAAACAATGTATTTTGCTATCTAGCAATATATTTGGCAGAAGCCATGCAAATTATTTCCACATTTTATTCATCAACAATTTATATTTCTGCACAATATATATTCAATTCCTCATTCATTAGCATCAATGGAAAATTACCTTTTCTATATTTCATAGCATGTAATGATTGCCCAAATGAAAATTTTTTACACATATTCTGGTTTTATAATTACATCAATATATCTGTGGTCATATCTAAAGGTTTTATATAAAAGTCATATTAGTTCAAGTGACATCCTGGCCCCATGTACAAAAATGGGAAAAAGGTGTTGTGGATGGATGGATAATTGAATGGATGGATACTGGATTGTAAAAGACATCACTGTTTATTAAGTATGGACATAAAAATGTTTCTACAGTGGGATAATTCTCATTATATTTAATATCCTCATGTGTAAAGTTTTTTTTCTTTCTTTCTTGTGACTAAAATTGGTTAAGCAGTGAAGAAACTTAAGTTATCTTATGAAACTTATCCTAATTTATGTAACTGCCTTATCAAACTTGTAATGGATACAATTCCACAGATTAATATGTGGTTAAAGGTGTAATTAACAACCGTCTCACTTGATATTATATATGTGTATTGCACGTCACTTTCAATATGTTTTTATTTAGAATTTGAATAGCTGCACATCTAAAGGAATTTGACTTTCATTATTAATATTATCCATATTTCATTACAGAAAGTATATAACCTAGACTGTACATGCTTCTGTTTAGCTCATAACCTTTTAATGTGTCCTTTTATGCTAATCATATGATTAAGCTATGCAAGTTTAAGCTTCTTCATTCTGTGCTATAAGATATATGAGTGACATAGTATTTCAGAACTGACAGTGTTACACATTACACCAGATATATAACTCTATACAGAGTTGTTGCCTGCATTTACAGTCTGCTTATCATTTAACTGCTTAAAGTTACATTCCAGTGCTTTTCTATTCCCCTGGTCCAGTAATGGCACTTCACCGCTTACAATTATGCTTATATTCCAGTTGTGTTGCTAGATTCTTATATGCTGCTCATCATTTACCTGTTCAAAGTTACATTCCAGTGTCTGTCTCTTCCCCTGTTCTTCTGTCTGCCCTCCCCACTGAGACATTAAGCTATTCTGCCCTACCTGAGATCATTGACCAATAACTCAGAGTTGTAGGACAAGATGTCCAGTTTTGGTTTTATTTGATTAGATCCCTCTCTAGCTAGCATGCTTCTTGCAGCTTGAATTTTTTCCCAACCCTCCCATCCTTTTCCTGAAAAGGCTGTGTCTGTGGTATTGTGCCACTTATGGTAATTTGACTTCTAAAGTACCTCCTTCCCCTCTTTCATTAATACTATTATGTAGGCTATATAAGCACTTTCCCCACCTATTGTTTTCCATAGAGCCATAATAATGAGTACATAACTAGCAAACCAGTATGGCTCTTAAGTAAACGTCCTTTAATACAAATTGTCACCTGCTCATTTTCATAGAGCTCCCTTCTGCTTGGCACTCACACCACATTTGAAAGGAACCTCTTGCTCCATCCTTGGCAGATAAGGGATTTATATTGCTAGTTTACACCTCATTTAACTGTTTTAGAATGATACTGCTTTATATTTGCTTATTTATTCATTTTGGCATTTAAATTATTTTGAATATTTCCTAATACTTAAAAAAAAAATCACAATTTCCAGATAGTTTGCTTAATTTGGCATTACACTCTGAATTATTTTTTTTGTCTGCTTTTTACGTTAAGAGAACAGAGATAGTCTATCTAGTGGGAGTGGGTAGTGACCTGGTCTATCTAAGTTGGGAAACTCATAAGAAAGCTGAAAGTGTAGTCATGTTACTGGCCAGAGGACTTGTAGGACAGTTTCCTGTGAGCCAATGTCCATCATGCAGAGGTGATTAGTAGTGCCCTGGATTCATGCAGGCACATTGAAACCAAATTTTCTGTATAAAATCACCTCTGAAACTATAACAGTAACTCAGAGAGTGCAACATAACTAATTTTCACATTAAGTAGCATAGAGCAGTTAGTTTGCATATTGAGGAGCACAGGCCCCATGCATTTAGTATTATATAGCCTAGTCTATTCTAGTCTGTATCCTCAAAAGCACGCTTGGTCAGCCCATTATTAATCACTGCATGCACCATACCATTGTATCTCACCCAATAAAAGACTTGACATCATGGATAAGCACTTTCCTAATTACTCTACAGTGAGATTGCAGGATGTGGGTATATTGAGACAATGTAAAAATGGCCTAATGTTCACTGGAAACTATTTAATTCTCAAAGAAACCAATGCAGTATGTGAGAGATGTGTATCTACAATGTCCCTGGAGACAAAAAACTTCTGTACAAACACTCATAACAACAATCTGGTTGTCAGAAACACACACACACACACACACACACACACACACACACACACACACACACACACACACACCACATCCACCACACATAGCATGTACAACACATATAGACCTACTTATGCGAAACACTTAAATGCAATCTTGCTAAACCTCAAAGACCTCCCACACATTCCACGTGCAAAAACTATCCTCAGTAAACTCAAAAGTACTTAATAGAACCACCCACTGGAGCTTCATCTATTGAGACAATACACTACCCAAGACTCCATTGATAGGGGACTTCATTGTAAGATATACCAATGCCTACTCACCAGGATGAGCAAGGAGAAAATAACACTCAGGTGCCTATCATGGTCTAGGATCCACCAAGGCATGCATGCACTCAAGTTTTGGCAGCACAGGTACCAGCATGATTCAGTCATAGCCGGTGTAGGTGTAAGTGACCTGAAACATACCTAGCCATACTGTATGAAGAGAGACCTTATGGAGCCATTGAACTATGTGTTACGGACTGCCATGTGCCTAGCATTGCAGCATTCTACCTTCACCAATGATTATATCACGATGTGAACAGAAGATTGACTTTAATAATTGACTTATTTTTTTGGTGTCACTCTATGGGGATGAAGTATTTGTCAGTGCAGAGAGACTGTTGTTAACAAAATCATGTTGCTTTGTCAAGGATAGTCTGCACCTGTTCCCTCTAAGTGTTCAAATACTGGCTACAACATTGTCCTCTTCTGTTGAGCATTTTTTTAGGCAATGACAGATTGACAACACTTTCAAAATAGCAAAATGTACCCAAAGAAAATCTAAAGGTGTTACTGCTCAATGTCTAAACAAGAAGTTCCTCTCCCTCCAAGTTTTCCTCACCTTGGAGAATGCAGATATCTGTGCAGTTACTGAGACATGCTATAAAGCTGCAGAGAGTACCCCGGTAGTTCCAGGCTTCAGTGTCTTCCACACATTTAGACAAGCAATTGCACAGACAAGGACAAAGTGTGAATCTCACTCGATCTACATAAGACATGAGCATACCTCTGGGTTAGTTAAATAGGATGATGTACAAGTGTTCCTCCATGGTCATATTACCATAGACAGTCCCATATCATATCCTAGCAAGCTATAAGTCACCATCCATGTTCCACAAAGACCATAGCTTATACTTAAGCCTATTTGAGACACTCACTGTTCAACCATTTACCATACTCAAACAGGACTTGTATTATCCTATAAAATGGGAATCCTACATGACCCCAAATTTGCAGACACAGAGATTCCTAGACTCTGTAAACACAAACAACCCAGACCACTTAGTATACATGACTACTAGAGGTACAAACATATTAGACAAATATGGAAGAACACTGCACCCTTCCATGTTGAGTCCTGCATGGTAAGGTCAGACCACAAAGCAGTCACCTTCAAAAATAAGAATCGGTTCTGTATCTCCAGCAAATCCTGTGACAGATAGACACTTCTCCAAGGCAAGATACATTTTTATTAAGTAATAATTATCAAAATTTCAAGCCCCTTCAAACCCAGATAACACAGAAGTCTGTGCATAACTATTCACAGAAGCTCTGTACAACCATGTGAATTATCACACAGAGGCTGCTATGCCTTCCAATAATAAGCCCAAAACTAACCCAAAGAACAAACCACCCTGGTGGTTCAAAATGTAAACAGGTTATACAACAAAAGAAAAAAACAAGTATTAGCTAAAATTATGAAGTGTAACACTAAAAAAGATAAAAAAAACTCTCTCATCAAATTATATAGACAACTAAGAAATAAATATGTCCAACAAAGCAAATTCTGAGTTAAAGATAGTGTTCCAGGTCAAGGACAACAAGGCCTTCTTTGGCTATGTCTGAAACATCAAATGCACACATGTACCAAACTGTTAGTAAATAGAGTCACTTTCACAGAACTAAAAGGTATAAGAAATCTTCTAGCTGACAAATTCACCTCCAAATTTACCCCGCTCTCACTGCTGCCACCTCTGAGGAAATGCAATCTAACATAATTCCTCCAATTATCAGTAGGAAGCAGGTCAGTGATGTGCTCTCTAGGCCAAGAATTCAGCTTTGATGGGCCCAAATAATATCTCATGTTGAGTACTAAATAGACTGAAATATGATCTATCAATGCCACCATTGACACTACATAGTCATGGCCTCTGCACAGGCTTCATGCCATGCAAATTGAAGACTGCAATATTCATTCCTGTGCACAAGGGCTGACAGTAGATTCCTGGAACTACAGTTTGACTAGTTTTGTATGTAAAGCCATGAAAGAATTAGCATAGAAATGATTAACAGTGACATAGGAAACCTTCAAATACTGTACCCAACCCAGTTTGGTTTAGTCAAAGGCAGGTCATGCCTACTGAGCCTGGTTAACTTCTTTCTGTAGGTCACCAAGGCAATAGATGAGGGCAAAATGGTTCATACTGCCTACCTTGAGATGCAAAGGCATATTATACAATACCATACTCAAACACTGTAAAAAAAAATGAAAAAAAAATGGGCATAAACTGCTATGTATCTTACTGGTTAGCCAGCTGACTCATAGACCGGACCCAGGGAGTTATGATTGGAAGGATCACCTCCAGAAAGAGGCCATTTAGAAGTGGAATCCCCCAGGGATCTGTGGGTCCACTCCTCTTTGGCATCTTACTTTTCAGAAGTCAAGGCCAATGTCAAGGGCCTCTGGCTTACCAAATTTACAAATGATTGCAAGCTAGGAGAAATTATAACCCCACACACACAGATACAGACATCTTACAGAAAGGCCTAATGGAAAAAGTGGCTGGTGCCAAAGCCACAGCTTAAAAATCAATGCCAAGAAATGCATAATACCATCTGATGGGAAGTTTGCCACCCAGGAACTCTACCTTAATGATAAAACATACCTAAAAATAGACGCAATAGTCAGGCTTTGGGGACACACATAAGTAGTAATCTGTTTTTTTGACAAACGTGTGTCTGAG
Organism: Protopterus annectens; assembly: GCF_019279795.1. NCBI lineage: Eukaryota > Metazoa > Chordata > Ceratodontiformes > Protopteridae > Protopterus > Protopterus annectens. The sequence goes on from NC_056730.1 coordinate 1,036,096,526, forward strand.
ACTATAAGAAAATCATTATATGTCACTCAACTTATAAGGGCATGGCATCTAGATCCAGGGAAGTCATTATGCCACTGTTTCCTACAGACTGATGAGAGGCGATTTATGCCTGGCATACAAGGCATCACAGTAAGACGATGTCCTGTTCGATTCTCAGCTAAAGCGTCTTCTGTGTGGAGACATGTGTGATTGGGCATACCTTCTTTGAAGGTTGTGCATCAGGGCTGGCAACTCGGCACGTAAAAATCTACTGCCAATCATTAGCGGACCGGAGTTCCGCTGTGGTGACCCCTAACCGGGAAAAGCCGAAAGACACAACAACAACAACATACAAGGCATCCTTGCATCCTGTTCTGATGGACCTATAAGTCAAAATAGCTTCCAGTTAATTTATTTGACATTTGTTTACTGGAACAGTCCGACTGGATATGTGCCCATTTTCAGTAGAGACACAGAGAGAAAAGCTCCAAAAGTACTTTAGCAAAGTTACAATTTTATATTGAAATTCAGGTGCTATCAATACAGCAAACAAGTAAAAAAATTGTATAAATGAAAATTAGACAAGAATAATGTAATAAAAACTATATACAATATAGCACAAACTCTCTTTCAATAGAAGACAGCTATGCTTACATGAAAGGGAAAGGGTAGAGTAAGTATGGAAATGAAGGAAGCAATTAGTAGAAAAGGTCAACAGACAGAAGGCTAGAAAGGGTAATGTATGTTAAACAAGGATGCTCCCTACTCCTGGCCTTCAACAGCTGTTATCTCTTAACCCTATAGGCCTTCTCCATTTTTGCCAACAGGTTAATTAAATGATACACTACCTTTAACCAAAGATCACTATTGCAATAAATGTCCTCTTTACTTACCCGTAGGAATACACTGCAAAGTACTGACAACAGTTTATCAGCAATAGCCCCCACTACACTTTCTAATCTGTCCCACTAATGATATGACCTCTCCCTTTTACCACGTTGTTCATAGCTAAGTATGACTTGTGAAGCCTCATAGTGATTCAACAGGTAGCATAGACTAGTTTTATTCCCCAACTTCTAGCAACTCATTTCAGTCATCACACACTCTTTTTCATTACCATTATAGGCTCCACTCTTCTCCTTTCTCACCTTTTTCAACGTTCCCACCTTCCTTTCACTCTTTCTTACCTTGTTCCACATTCTGCCTTCCCTCTTCTTATTCTATATACTGTAATTAGGCACTGTGCATGATTAATTTTGATCTGGATATATAACTTGTCTTACAGTTTAAATGCCAATCACTTTTTCATTTTAATTGTTTTTCTAGTTATAGTGCCAGTCATCTGATTATAAAATATGGTTCACTATTCATCACTATGCATGCAAACATTTTCATCTTTTTTGTCTTCTGTCTATTCTGCTGTACTGGGCTGAGCCTGAAAATCATCCATTTCAATCAGATTTCTTTATCGATTAAGAAATACAACTGAATGACTACATACCTACAGACAGACATAGTTAAGTCAAGTGGATACTTAGTAAAAAATGTTAGAAGCCATCACGCCTTTGAATTCTCAGTTTTTTAAATACTTGTGAAAAGGAACTAGAATGTACCCTTTTTAATTTTTTTGCTAGTTTTGAAAGGTATAATGTTGCTCCATAAAAGAAGAGTTTTCTACTCACTCTGTAAAAGTATCATTCATAGGACATTTGCTTTCCTCACAGATTATATCGAATGACAGCCACTGGTAGAACTTGCTAAACCCTGGCTCGTTTACCTCAAGACTTTCTTTAAGTACCTTTAGGCTAATCTATATTATGTGTTTTTCTCTTTTTTTTAATGTGTAGTCACTATCTCCTTCTCTGTCTTCTACTTGATAGGAGTCTAACAAGCTAGTCCTGCATTTAGCAGAAGCACCGTCCTTACCTGAAAAGCCATATGGCCTCAAATGTCATGGCTGTTGTTTTAGGTATATCTAGCAGACTGTGCAGCTGTGTAGTTCTCTCATTTAATGCTGACATACTGCATAACTGCACAGTGTTGTTAGAGGTGATTTTCCACATTTCCTTTTTTCCCACATGACATAGGAAAGAGATCTGACATCAAACGGACTTCTTAGTCTCTGCCTGGCTTCTTGTATCTATTCATGGTGAAGATTACTGAAAGCTGACTGGTGTAGGATGTAGTGCACCACTGCTTTCTCACTTTTTACATGTTTGTTTGCCAGGTTTTTAATGTTTTCATACCTAGAATACAGACTTGTCTGATACAACTGTATCCTCTACCATATCGTTGCTAGCACTATCTGTTTTGATATCACTAGTAAGTTATTATTACTATAGTTTGCCTTACATTCCATGGCACAACTTCTTTCTGTCTGTGGATTCGATCCTTAAGTTAGGTTAGGTTTGGTGCTAATGCAGTATTTTATGATTCAGAGACGTATTAGCCGGAGATAGGAAAGATATCATTGTAGGCTAATTTGACAGTCTCTGAACAGCATTACTTACCACAAAGTGAAGAACACCATTTCACGCAGTAGGTAGCAGTGCTGGCTGCAACATTGTGAGATTGTGAAGCCAAAGGCACCTCCGATTAGTCACTCTTGTACACACACACACACACACACACACACACACACACACACACACACACACGCACGCGTGTGCACACATGCACACATACACATGCACATGCACATGCACGCATGCGCGCACACACACACACACACACACACACACACACACACACACACACACACACACACACACCGCTTACCGCATACAAGTACCTGTTGTTAAATCACCCATAATATCTACTTTTCTCCTGACCATGAAATTCAGGGGTGATTACAGTCAGTCCCCAGTGCCAAACATTTAAGTTTCACACTTCATGCCATTCAGTAAAGTCATGCTTGGACAAGAGCTTATGAGGTTGTGAGATATGACTAACATTTCTCATCCCTAACCCTTATACTTCACAATATGTTTCTGAGACTGCATAATGCACACACTCCTAAATATATGTGTCAGAAACACTTACTGTGCAATGGGCTAATGCAGTGCTTTCTCATTTTGGGGGATGCGTAGTCCAAATCCTTTTTTCCCTTAAGGGTGTCCATATTTTTTTATTATAGTTGTTATACAATTCATTGGTGTCTAGTGCCCCTCCATCCCCTGTTTACCATTCTATGTATGTGCTACTCAGTCATAAGACACGGGAGTTATCTCTGGTGTTTAGTGTTTTCCTCCAGTCTCTATACAGTTATAGTGCCATTACTGCCATTAAAACATGCAGAAAAGAATTATCGCTGATGACTAGTGTTCACCCCAGCCCCGAACCCCATTCTACCTACTCAGACACAACTGTTAAGTATAATCCCTAGTGACTAATGGTTCCCCTCACCCAATGTTACAGGTCCTCTTAGCCTAGGGTTGTGTGGAAGTATGACAGCCACTCCAACACACACACACACACACACACACACACACACACACACACACACACACACACACACACACACACACACACACACACACACACACACACACACACACACACACACACACACACACACACACACACACACACACACACACACACACACACTAGCCTTGGGTTAACCTAGTAATAATTATATTTATTTTGATAGGTTATCTGTCCATAAGCAGACAAGGGGTTGTGATGGTAGTGGCCTGTCTCACTTTTTTGTTAATATTGTCATGATTCAGTCAGATAAAAAAATATTTGTTTAGCAGTAAATATGTACAGTCTTGTTTTTCTTATTCCATATTTTTAGTTGTCTGTATTTTGTGGAATGATAGTACTGAGAGAAAGCACAAATTTTTGGATTTTTTTTTTAATTCATAAACAAAATTCCTAAAATTTTCCTATGACATTAATATTACTCATGTTAATTATTTAGACTTAGAAATTAGTAAGGACCCAATTAATAATAGGTTTCATTCTATCATTCTCATAAGCTAATGTATTCAAATTCTATTTTAAACTTTAGAAGTTATCCTATATAACAGAAAAAAGTTAAAGGTCAATTGGAAGGACTTACTAGGATGGCGTCTGGATATGGGATATTTTCATTAGAATATAATAAGATGATGGATAATTTTATAAAGAGGCCATATCCAAGGGACTTCACTGAACCTATTTTTGATATGGTTGACAGTAAGAGAAGTGATATATACTTCCCATTAAATAGGGATTGGGTTTAATAATCAGGATAAGGTAAGGACAATGGCTAGTATACAATATAATAAAGCCTTAGTTATGACTTTTAGGCCAGTGTTCATAGTCTGTGACTTCACTAGTGGATAACAGTCATGTGTGAACAGTGGTATTGCACATATATGCAAATAAGGTCAGCAAAATGTAAAATCAAAGCAGTTTTTAAGCACAATATCACTTTTTACGTGAGTAAATTGTAAAATTCCATCCTTTGAAATTGTGAATTACTTAATAAAATGATAGGTTGTATGCTTTGGCATTTCGTGGTCATGTGTGGCTAAGCACAGTAATGCTCAAAGAGTTTCAGAAAACTGTGGACTGTGCAGCAGCTAAGAGGGATTTTTTAATAAAGAAAAGGGGGTTATAATTTTTTTATACAGGGGTATCCTTTTTTGGGGCACCATGATGGTTTCATTAAAGAATAGAAAGGGATTAACAGGGCAGATTGAAAAAAGGAGATGAAACAAAGAGGTGAACACTCAAGGGAAACAGCAAGCAGATTTGTGCTGGAGGAGGTGGGGAGGAGAGGCACTATATTTTTGTCAGAGGATAGACCTTTCCCCTATTTTTTAAATGTTTTCTTTAAGAGGGTATTGCGGATGGGAAATAGGGAAGAAGGTAAGGAGAAATGGTAAGAAAAGAAGGGATGAAGAAATACCAGCTGGAATCCCTGTCCAAAGAGCCTCAAACATGTCCACTGCCAGACAGTCTTTCAGTGGATGTCCCTGATTTTGAGGGAGTAAAAGCCTGTGTTGGCATGTGGTCAGCACCAACTGGATGAGCATGTCTTCTACACCCTGAAGAGAGGATTTGACTGGCTGAATTCTCCTGTCCACTACATCTACAAGTACATCGTCAACTAAACTCCAAAGCCCCCATTTTGTGAGGCTTGCCAGGCTGCCACATGCCTCAATGCCTGTAGGACTGGCACCCTGACTCTGATCCTGTGAGTACATCCCGAGATGGGCAGAGGGTGATGTGTCCCTAGCCTGGGAGGTAAGTGCCTGGTCTGCTACTGAGGGATTTAAACCTGTATGAAAAAAAGGAAAAAAAAAATGGGAGAGAAGAAAAACAAAAAAGGAGAAAGAAATGCATAAGCAAAATAAGAAAAAAATGAGAGAAAATAAAATGGTGGGGGGAGACAAAACCAAAAAATACAATAAATCCACACAATGCAGTTTTAATGCAGTTTGTCAACACAATATGGAAATACTGCAGTAAAAACATTTATTGAAGCAAAACTTATATGTGGGAAGTGCTTATGCTTACAGTGGGGGTTATTGATTTGGGATGTGCTTCTGCACTTGGGAAGAATGTAAGAGTAGTGCTAATGCATACTTGTGATGAATTGAAATGCCCAAACCTTTTGATTTTCTGAAGAAGTTGTTGCGTCTTTCGGCTTTTCCCGGTTAGGGGTCGCCACAGCGGAACTCTGGTCAGCTAATGATTGGCAGTAGATTTTTACGTGCCGAGTTGCCAGCTCTGACACACAACCTTCAACAAAGGAACTGCCATTCACGCATGTCTCCACACAGAAGACGCTCTAGCTGAGAATCGAACAGGACAACGTCTTACTGTGAGGCGACAATGCTACCGCAGCACCACCACCACAGGATAGTGTGTGTTTAAATTATGTGCTTTCAATACAGACACCACAGTACCCAAAAATCAAGGGAAAAAAAAGAAAGACACCATTAAGAAGTTGACATGAGTATTACATAAATAATTTCTAAACACATTGCTTTATCAGTTTAACTGTTGGGAGGATGGCCTAATGGTTAAGGTGTTTGCCTTACAAACACAAGGTACAGGGTTTGAATCTCACAGGGGATAATTGGCTAGGCTTAAAATGGCTCGCAAGGGCAGTTAGCCTAGTACGAATCTATGAATCTATGAATCTATGAATTACTGTTGTATAATAATTTCTAGTATGTATTGTTAAAAAATAAAGGTCTTTTGGTCACTTGTTATATTTACAGACAATGGAGTCATCTCTTCTCTTCCTGGAGATTATACTGTACTTCTTCAACTCTCAGTAAAAGAGAAGGATAACCTTGTTTATCTGTATTTGAATTTCTTCCACATATAAACATAAGAATTAAAAAGATATGGAAAGAATATACAGAAAATTTATACAAAAAAAGCCAATGTGGATAACATAGGGGAAACTGAACTGGAAATTGACATTGAGGAAGAACCAGATATTTTAAAAGAAGTCATAGCAGCAATTAAAGCTTTATTGACCATCAAGTCACCTGGCATCAACAGTATTCCAATAGAATTAATCAAAGGCTCAGAAGGTGCTACCATGGCCCTCAATCGACTGTGTCAACAGACTTGGAAGGGAGAAACATGGCCAACTGACTGAAGAACATCATTGTTCATGCCTATATTGAAGAAAGGTGACACTAAGGATTGTAACAACTACAGAATGATTGCATTAATTCCACACACCAGCAAAATACTGCTGAAAATAATACAATGAAGGCTACAATCATACATTGAGCAAGAACTACCTGAAATTCAGGCTGGCTTTAGAAAAGATAGAGGAATAAGATACATCATTGCCAATGTTAGATGGATACTGGAGAAGAGCAAAGCATACCAAAAGCCTGTAAACTTTTGCTTCGTCAACTACAGCAAAGCTTTTGACTGTGTGGATCATGATAAACTATGGAGAACTCTAGCACAAATGAGAATATCCAAACACATGACTCAGCTGATAAAGAGCCTTTATGAAAATCAAGAAGCTTCAATGAGAGCTGAATATGGCAACACTGATTGGTTTCCAATAAAATGTGGTGTCAGTTAAGGATTCATCTTGTCACCTTACCTGTTCAACATTTACGGTGAAGCCATCTTCAGAAAAGCAAATTTGGAAGATGAGATCATCGTTTTTAAAGTTGGTTGCCAAAACATAACCAACCTGCGCTATGCAGATGACATAACACTCATCACCAGCAGCAAAGAAGAAGTGCTGTATCTACTGAGAAAAGTTAAAATTGAAAGTCATAACATGGGATTAGAACTGAACATAAACAAGATGAAGATTATGAACAGAGACAATTACAAAGATTTTGAGATGGAAGTCAACAGAATGTAAGTTGTAAAGAATTTTCATATCCTGGGCTCTTTTGTAAACATGGAAGCCACTAGCAGGGAAGAAAAATACTTCACAGAGTAGCACGTGGTCGCTCTACAATGAAAGCTTTCAACAAAGTATTCAAAAGCAAGGAAATAATACTCAAAATAAAGATCAGACTTGTCCACATACTCATTTTCTCAGAGGTCAATTATGGATGTGAAAGCTGGACACTACAGAAATAGGACAGAAAGAAGATTTACTCATTTGAACACTGGTGCTACAGAAGGATTCTATGCATGCCTTGGACTGCCAGAAGAACTAACAAATCAATGTTGGAACAGATCAAACTGGCTATGTCACTGAAAGCCCAAATGATGAAGTTATGACTGTCTTATTTTGGTCATACTGTCAGAAGAGAGAGATCACTGGAGAAAGACATTATGTTTGGAAAGATCAAAGGAACTAGGTGAAGAGGATGACCTGCAACCAGATGGCTAGACATGTTGACGACAACCATAGGGAAGATGCTGAAAGTCCTTGCCAGACTAGCACAGAAGCGACTTCTTTTTGGATCTTTAATTCATCAAATCACTAGGACTCAAACCTGAGTCAATGGCACCTAGAGATAAGGCTAAACATAAATATATCATATATCCTTGCTAAAAATGTAGTGCTTTTACTTTTCTATTTTAACTTTAATATGCATACATGCATGAATTGCAACAATACTTTACTAGTATTCCTTTTAAATCAGGAGGATAGTACAGAAATATGAAATGAGTCTTAAGTTTTGTTTTCAAAATGCATGTAACACTTTCCTTCTGGTATAGCTGAACTACAAAGACTGAAATGTATCATTTCAAAAGTGTGTATTTCCTTTTCTGCAGAACCGTGGCTGATTTATATTAAAACTAATGTATTTCGGCTTTTCCCAGTTAGGGGTCACCACAGCGGAACTCCGGTCAGCTAATGATTGGCAGTGGAATTTTTACATTGCCGAGTTGCCAGCCTGACTCCCAACCTTCAAAGAAGGTGCACCCATTCATGCAGGCACCTACCTGCATGTCATTAAGCATCACTCTACCGTGGGGAGGACATGCAGACTCCACACAGAAGGTGCTCCAGCCGAGACAGAAGTAAAACAGCATGTTCTTTGAAAACTTCTGTCCTGGTCATTCTCTTAGCAAAGTAATCACTACACCCTTCCCAAGCCTGCAGTCTGCCTTTGGTGTGGTGAATGTAATTTCAGCCATGTTGTATATGCAGCAGGAAATACTTATGAACAGCCAACTAACATAAGCAACCATTTTTCTGTTATATTTATGTATCTCACACATAGGGTTGCCACCCCTCCGTTTTTTTTCCGGACTATCCAGAAATCAAACTGATTCTCCGGTAGTCCGGATAACACTGTACAAACTCCGGTATTCTGTTTCAAAAAGGAAACAGACTATTGGAGTTTGTGAATCAGCTGAAAGCAGGCAGCAAGAACAGAGTGATGTCATTGTGATGTCACAAAATGGGAGGGATGTGGGCAAGAGAGAGGGTGGGATGGGTGGAGTTACTGATGACATGAGGGGCGTGGCTTTACTCAGGTCTTGGCCACGATGAAAGGTGGCAACACTACTCACACAAAACTGGCTTCATGTAATATTATCTGTTACAACTTTTTCCCTGCAAAGGTAAAAAATTATAAATCTGTAACTGCAACTCTTATTTTATCTTCTTCTTCTTTTGGCTGCTCCTGTTAGGTGTCGCCACACCAGATCAACTGTTTTGATTTCTTAATGTCCTCTGCATCTTGCTCTGTCACACCAACTACCTGCATGTCCTCTCTCACCACATCCATAAACCTTATCTTAGGCCTCCCTCTTTTCCTCGACCAACAACAATTAGAGAAAAAGGCACTCCACAAGATGAACTAGACCACAAAGTTAATAAAAGAAGCACCTGAAGCAACACTGTTGCTGAGGAAGTTACATTGATAACGAAAAACGCAGTGAACAAGTTAAGCGTTTATCATTGTTTATTGTGGTTTTTATCTTTTGGAAGTAATAAAGTCATGTTTGAGCAGTTCGTGGCTTCAGGTGCTTCTTTTATAAACTCCCTCTTTTGCTGTTACCTGGCAGATTCATCCTTAGCATTTTTTTCCCAATATACTCTACATCCCTCCTCAGCAGATGTCCAAACCAATGTAATCTTGCCTTTCTGGCTTTGACTCCAAACCTTCCAACCTGGGCTGACCCTCTAATATACTTATTCCTAATTCTGTCCATCCTTGTCACACCTAGTGCAAATATTAACATCTTCAACTCTGCCACGTCAAGCTCTGACTCCTGCCTTTTTGTCAATGCCGCTGTCTCCAACCCAAATAACATAGCTGGTCTTACTACCCTCTTGTAGACCTTCTCTTTCACTCTTACTGGAACTCGTCTGTCACAAATCACTCCTGACACTTCTCCACCCACTCCATCCTACCTGTACTCTCTTCTTCACCTCTCTTCCACACTCACTATTACTCTGTACTGTTGATCCCAAGTAGTTAAACTCATCCACCTTTGCCACCTCTACTCCCTGCATCCTCACCATTCCTCTATCCTCCCTCTCATTCACACACATATATTCTGTCTTAGTCCTGCTGACCTTCATTCCTCTTGTCTCTAGAGCATATCTCCACCTCTTCTGGGTCTCCTCTACCTGTTCCCTACTTTCACTACAGATCACAATGTCATCTGCAAACATTATAGTCCACGGGGCCTCCTGTGTGATCTCGTCTGTCAACCTGTCCATCACCATTGCAAATAAGAAAGGGCTCAGAGCTGATCCTTGATGTAATCCCACCTCCACCTTAAACACATCCATCACTCCCACCGCAGACCTCACCGCTGTCACACTACCTTCGTACATATCCTGTACCACTCTTACATACTTCTCTGACACTGCCGACTTCCTCATACAATACCACAACTCCTCTCTAGGCACCCTGTCATATGCTTTCTCTAAATCCACAAAGACAGAATGCAACTCCTTCTGACCTTCTCTGTATTTCTCCATCAACACTCTCAGAGCAAACATCGCATCTGTAGTGCTCTTTCCTGGCATGAAACCATACTGCTGATCACTAATCATCACCTCCCTTCTTAACCTAGCTTCCACTACGCTTTCCCATAACTCTTATTTTATAACTTTATATATTCACTCAGCATTACTGATACCTAATCAGTAGTAAAAGATTTAGTTATCTGTACAGATTATTATTGTGATAATTTTAACCTGACATTTCCATTTATTACTGTAACCTGTTAACACAGTACAAGTAAAGCAATGCCTTTCAGCTTTTCCCAGTTAGGGGTCACCACAGCAGATCACTGGTCTGCAGATTGATTGGCAGCGGTGTTTTGATGGTGAGGAGTTGCCAAACCAGTGCCCAGCCTTCGCAGAAGGGACACACACTCACACGCACCTACCTGCATGTCTTTAAATAGTCACTTGACCACAGGGAGCACATGAAGACTCCACACAGAAGGTGCTCCAGCCAAGAATAGAAATGGAAAACCTCTTCCTGTGAGGTGACAACGCTAACCACTGTACCACCATGGCCTGTCCAGTACAAATATTCCTCTTTATTCAAAAGATGGATGTCTGATAACAGACATGCTACTCATTTTTTATGCATTTTATAATATCAGTCCAACTAAATATCTTTAGGTACAGATATGTGTGTCTGCAAGCACATGTAGTTATGCATTTTTAACCACCTTATAGGTATATATTAAAAAAAAGTTTACTTAACAATAACACTCTAGTCTTGTTGCCATAACTTAGTCAGCCCACTTGGCCAGCTTGTCAGCACTATGCTTTTGCAAATCATTATACCTGTGATATCACTGCTTACTAGACCAGGTTATACCTATCAGGGTTCAAAGGTCATCACCCAGCTCATGTCAGATAATATTTTTTTTCACCATAATGTGATGTGTGCATGCCTGGATCTTCTCCAGGTATGAATCATGCACAAGGTAGAGCATGATTAAGGTGTCTTTCTCAGACCAGCTAGGAGCATGGGTTTGTGCCTTCTCAGGTATTGCTATTACTCAAAGAGCCAGACGCAGTATAAAATAAGTATTGTGAGAGATGTATTAAGCAGGGTTAGAACTACTCTCTGTTAGGTGTGACATCACATTGACCAATCTATTTTACTAGCATGCTCATTTGAGCAGGTATTGATACTACTGGCAAGTTTTGTGTAACCAAAAGTGCCTTATCACATACTGATTATTCTTAAAGAAAAAAAATATACCTATCTTTTCCATGTGTCATAAATTGGTTTTAAATATATGGATAATAACTGTCATTATTAATGCTTATTGATAAATTATTTGTAATACCTTAACAGTAATATATGTCATGCATCAAAGTTGATGATTTTTTTTTTTCTTTTTTAAGGTGGTGGAAAAATAAATGTCAACAGGAATTTGAACAATTATTTTTATGACTTTATGATATGTATCAGTTGTTAGAGTGACAGAATGTTGGATGGGCATGGATTAACCTTCAGACTGATTTCAACCTGACAATCAGATGACACCATTTTGAATTTTACAACTGTATTCTTATTTCAGTTAGTTTAGGGCAAGGACTTCCGCAGTGGTGCAGTGGTAGCATTGTTGCCTCACAGCAAGAGGTTCTCCCATTCGATTCTCGGCTTGGGTTGGGAGTGCCTTCTGTGTGGAGTCTGCACGTCCTTCCCGTGGTTGAGTGGGCGTTCAAAAAATATGCATTGAATGGGCATGCCTTTGTTGAAGGTTGGGCGTCAGGCTGGCAACTCAACACCATAAAAAGAAAAAAAAAAAAAACAACTGCCAATCATTAGCAGACCAGAGTTCCTCTGTGGCGACCCCTAACCAGGAAAAACCGAAAGACAAACAACAACAGCACACATCAGTGGAGAGCATGGCATTGCTGTGCTATGGAGTGCACAGATGTTGCAGCACAGTGCATCCATGTCTTTTTGAAATATGTTCATGTACTGAAGGATGCACATTCAGAACTGGTGTTATGTCAAAATATGCCAATATACCCCAGCACATGTTTGCTTAACACTGCAATTCATAGACATGCATATAAATTATCTTAATTTGCGTAACACATTTGTAAACACAATAAATTTATGCCAGTAGATTGAGCATGGTGATATTAATTCGCAAATAGACAAAATGTACAGGAAATGTCTTAGGATTACGCAGACATATCAAAGTAAGGAAAAATGATAAAATATTTATTAAGTAATCGACACCTTAACACTTAATTTTAATATGGATTTATAGATCACCTGCAATACATTTTGATGTTTAATGTGCATGTATTCACCCATTTGCATAACTGGTAATTTTGGTCACTTTGAAGTTGCCTCCCATGATCTATGCAGTACATTAATAATTTAGGAAATCATTATTAAAGACGTGTAGTGTGGTGACTGTGCATACATGGGAAAAATGCTTATTGTACTTGAAAATTTTCAGTGAGCAAAGGACAGGCATAGACGTGTGATAAATGTGATTTTCTTTTCCTGACATTGACTGAAAAATACATAGCAATGGTAGATAGTAGGGCAGATTGTTTTTGTATAAGTACTGTCATTGAATAAATTGTAGTTGTGTAGTTTAGCTATCGTTGCTGTTTGTATATTTATTGAGATAAATACCTCACTGTGGGTGGCAGGAATAGCTGGACAATAGTTTCTACATTAGCAGCCGATGTCATCCAAACAGTAATGTGACAAGTGTCTGGACTGCAGCCATTTTTCCTGTTTTCTTTATTACTCTGGAGAATAAGGCCCGGACATGCTAACTTTAGCCATGAGGAAAACCCTGTCCTCATGGCAGCACTTAGGACATTTAGGGAGACTTCCTTTTGGTAAGGGGGCCCAGACAAGTTGAGAGGAACAAATCATAGAGTCAAATGGTTGTTTAAATCAATACAGTTAGATACAGAAGCAGATCATTGGCACAGTGCATGAAAAGGGCAAATTATATGGTAGCCTGTGCTATAAGCAAGGCCAGACTGAATGCAATTTCCAGGACCACTAGAGAGGTGGCCTCTGAATCTTATTAAGTTAACACCAGAAGATGAATACTTTCTGTCCATCTATTGGGATGACTATGATACAAAACATGGTGCAAGAGGAATAATTAGATGTGCTGTGGACAATGTTCCATCTGACCAATGTCTGCAGTAGCATTTACATTCATCAGCTCCTCAAGGCTGGTTAAAGCGTACACCTTTTATAGTCAAAATTGAAAGGTGACAAAGACTGCTGTAATTAAACATGTAACTATTCATTATTATTAGGTCAGCCTTGTACATCAGCAAATAAAGAAAATGAAGGCATTGTACTGTGTTGTTGCATTGTGATTAACATTTCTAATAATTTCTTTTACAGAGTCAGCATCAGAAACAAACAGCTCAACTGTACCAATATATATATATATGGATAAAATCAGCAGCAGAATGTGTGTCACTGATGTAGCTGATGATGATAACAGAGTTATATATATGAGACAACCTGAGGAAAGTGTCAGGCAGCCCCCAAGTTTAATGTCAGGTTCTCTCGCCTCATAAAATGTTAGTAACTGAACAGAAAGTGACACTGCATCAGAAAGTCAAACACAAGCTGACATTCCATTCATATATGTATAACCAGAAAAGCCCTGTGCCTCTACAGCAGTATCTCCATACACAGAATAACACTCTGAGGGTGAGGGCAGAGGCTCTGTGGTTACATTGTCCATTATGATATCATAATAAAGGGGTGTCAAATGCATGAATTATTTACAACCCCCAGAAACACGTAAAGCATTGGCTGCCCAACAAGAAATGTGCCATTACATTGTTAATGCTCAGAGCACTGCAACAGAGAGTCAGCTAGAAATGGTCAAAGCCCTCCAGGGTATGCGTGATGATTTCCAGCACTACTCTGAAATGATAGAGAGCAAGGATAATGCTGGGGTATCACAGGTGGGGAGCATACCTCTCAACTTCTTAGAGCATGAAATCTGAACAAAGCCATAAACAATAGGGGGACAAAGGCCCAAACAAAGAGACAATTTTTAAATATTCCTCTTATAATCATAGAAAGTTGATAGAATAACAGATTTTGCATTAACATCAATTTTCTGAAGGCTATGACGTCTGAAACTCAAATGTATGTCATTATTTTCTGACTTCAGTCATCAAAGATTTGCCAATAATTTGCCAGAAAAAACATTTTATGAGGAACAGACCAAAAATCTGAGGCAAAAATCTGGACATTCTGCAAAAATTTAGACAATTGAGAGGTATGATGTATAGTATGGTGACACACCAAGCATCAGTTGCAGCCTCCATTGATACACTAGCTAGGACATACCAGGGCCAAGCTGGACTCAGTCTTATGAGGGGCAAGGGATGAGGTACGTTCTGGACATGGGGGAGTGTATCATATGATACTACCATTGGGTCTCAATACAGTAATGTTAGTACCCACAGTGAACAATTACAACATATTTCACACAGGCCATGTCAGTGGTTATCTACACCTAGGAGAACCTCACTTTCCTGGTCATGGTCATGCAGTAGTGTGAGGTCAGTGACAGAAGGATCACCTTCTCCAGAAAATTACAGTTCTCATGGTAGCCCATCCTCCAAATTATTTGAACCATCACTAGGCCTAACAGTAGGAAATGTGTAGGACTCATACTATGAATTACATTCACTGGAAATTCTTTCTGTTTAGTTGGAATATAGTTTTGCTGGGGATAGGAGGGTGGTTGTATATATATATATATATATATATATATATATATATATATATATATATATATGAGCGTGTGTGTGTGTGTGTGTGTGTGTGTGTGTGTGTGTGTGTGAGCACGTGCACGCTCGTATGTGCATGTGTACAACTGTTAGAGATACCATACTGTGAATGTGAACAATTTACAGAATTTTCTGTTTAATTAGAATGGGATTTTGGGTAGAAGGGAAGTCTGTGTACATGTATTAGGTACATGAATGAACACGCACACAAAAAAAAAACAGTGATGCATGGATTAATGTTCCTTCAGGCAACACTCCCAAAAAGCATCACAACAGTAATAAGCAAACATTTAAAGTCTTAATACATAATAAAGAAGTGACACATAAAAAATAAAAATAAGCATCCTGCCATTTAAACTTAACTGCTGCTGCTACACCCTCCTCACTGCACAAATGATGACAGTTTCTGAAGTCAGAACTTGGTATGACACTAAAAACAACCTGATGTGTAGTGTAACAGAATACAGTAAACAAAAATGGCATATATAACTGAATATTTCATTGTTGCCAGTATTGCTTTCTACTGCATCCTGTATAAATAATTAAAGAAAAAGTTATTCAATACAGCAGGTACAAAGTACAGTTGTGTAAGATGAACTTACCATTACAGTAGATGTTTGAATGATCACTGCTGCAGTAACATTAGCTATATGGGTTATATTCTACTAAAGATATAATAGCCTGCCTGATTCCAAAGCTTCAGGGTACCCTCCACATTCCCACACCATCAAGCAGCTTGATCTGAGTTGACTAAAAGACAAGTTTGCGTATGAAGTCCTTCAGAGCTTTCCTACCAGCAGAGAGATGAAGTCTGAGTCCTGAAAGGGCAAGGCAAAGAATAACAAAAAATAAATGTCCACACCATGACATAAAAAACACACAAAAACCAAGGGGAATGGAGGGAGGGAAGGGCTACTGCATCAGTGATCATTCAAGCATTTACTGTTATGGTAAATTCAACATACACAACTGTACTATGTTCATCATATTAATCACTGCTGCAGTAGCCTTAGCTATATGGGTAGATTGGCTGCAGTGCAGGGAGTGCCTTCAGTGTGGAGTCTGCATGTCCTCCCAGCAGTTGGGTGGGCATTCGAAAGACATGCGTAAATGAGCATGCCTTCGTTGAAGGTTGAACGTCGAGCTGGCACCTCGGCGTTCAAGAAAATCTACTGCCAATCATTAGCGGACCGGAGTTCTGCTGTGGCGACCCCTAACCGGGAAAAACCAAAAGACAACAACAACCATAGTTAAATATGATTGGGAGGTGGAGTGAGAAGGGTCCAGGAGCACCTGGAGAATGGTCCTAGCAAACCATGATCTAGAATTGGAGAAGGTATCCAGCTTATAGTGCTTTGTAAAAGTAGTACAGAGTACCAATTAGCTTGTAGAATACTTTCAGACTCCAGCCCATTCTAAAAAGCCATAGAAGAAACCAAGGTCATTGTAGAGTGGGCCTTGATCCTGCCTGGAATAGATTTGTTATGGTATGTATGAGAAAAGGTAATAGCCTTAGACAACCATTAGGAAATAGTCTGTTTTGACACTGGTTGTCACTTCTTACATTCAGACAAATATTGTAAAACCAAACAACAACTAGCCGTGAATGGGTGATGGTTATGTTGTTGGTACCAGCTAGAAAACCTTTTCCATTTGCTAATATATGATTTTTTAGTAGCAGAGATTTTTGCCTCCATTAGTACCTGCTGTACCTTCTCAGAAAAGAGTTGCCTAAGAGGAATTAAGACCCTATCATCCAGGCAGGCAGTTGTAGATGATTCATGTTGGGGTGTATCCAACACCCCTGGTCTTGTGTGAGTAAATCCATTCTGTGAGGAAGCTGGTGGTAATTACCCTTGTCATTTCCAAAAGAAGGGAGTACCATGGTTGGCTGGGGTAGAAGAGAGTCACCTTGATGGTCTTGGGGGATTCCTTCTGAATCTTCAGAAATACCATGGACATTAGTGAAAAGAGTGGAATGGCATACAGGAACATTCCTTTCCAAAGAAAGAAAAGAAAAGGCATTTGTCTTCCAGGTCTTCTTGCTTGAAGTCCTGAAATAGAATTCTGCCAGTTAATTGCTAATTGCTAAGAGAGGAGGCAAAGAGGTCTACTTGAGAAATTCCCTACAGATGATGAAATCTTGGAAGACCCCTGGATCTAGTTTCCATTTGTGAGGGTCTGCCCTGATCCTGCTCACTTTGTACGGCATGCCACATCATTTTGCTCTGATGGAATGTAGGAGGCCTGTAGAGTGAGATTGTGCTGTGAAGTTATATCCCAAGCTAACATGACTAGTCTTCATAGGGAGATCCAGTCTGCTTCCCCCTTCCTTGTTGATATACCACATCACTGTGGTATTGACTGTAACCACTTGAAGAGGTCCTGTGGGCCAAAGATGGTTCTGAGAATTGAATGCCTTGATCAGGGCAAGCATATCCTTGATATTTATGTGCTTGCATCTGTCCTTGGTGTCTGACACCCCCTGCACTTTTTTTCTCCTGAAACTGTTCTCCATGTAAAGTCTGAAGCACCTGTGGTGACTGACTGCTTTGGAGCAGGAAGGGAGAAGAGTGAGACCTTGATTTAAGGATATCTGTTGTCTCCATCAAGTGATTTCTCTTCTGACAAACTCCAGTACAGGGATCTGAAAAGATAAATGGTGCTGATGCTGGGATCAAAGAGATTTCAGATGCCACTGTTTCTTTTTCATGTGGAGACTTTCTAGGGGCATCATGGGAATCATCGATTCCGTGAGACCCAAAATCTTTAGGTATTCCCTCGCAGTGAGTGAAGTCTAAGTGGAAAATCTTAGAAATAGATCTAAATACAGATCTATTTTTTTTCCTGTGAAAGAAGAGCTCTTTGAATTGAGGGGTCTAGTTGATATCACAGGATCACAATCTTGTGTGATGGAGTCAAGAAAGACTTTTGAATGTTGTCTTGGAATCTCATCTTATGCAAGAGATCTCTCACGTAAGAGAGAGATTCCTGACAGCTGGAAAAAGACTCTGCAAAGATAAGCAAGCTATCTAAATATGGAAAAATGCGTATACCGTGTAGCCAGCAATCAGCTATAACTGGAGATAGACACTTTAAGAACACTCTTGGTGCATTGGATAGTCCAAAGTATTAGGCAGAGAACAGATACTGTGATCTACACACACAAAACCTTAAGAAATATCTGAAGTCTGGATGAATAGGAATGTGATGATAAGTACCTCTTGTCTAGTTTTAACAGGAAACTGGAAAGAAGAAGTAGAGGCAATAGGTTGTTAAGTGACATTATTATGAATTTGGGCACTATCACAAACAGGTTTAGGAATAAAAGATCCAGCTCTGGTCTCCTAGTGTTTTCTTTCTTTGGGACTAGGAACATCCTGTAATAAAATCCCTTCCTCACCTGGGAAGGAGTAACTGGTTCTATCACTTCTTGACAGCATGTGAGGAAGAAGAGGTAAAAACAAAACAGCCTGATCTGCAGGATGAGGTATGATCCCTACAAAGGAGTAATTTCCTCCTACTGCCATCTGTAGGCCCGATGAATGATTTCCAGAACCCATTTGTCTGAAACATTTTGTTGCCAAGGAGAAAAATGGAGATTCAGACTTTCTGGAAGAGAAAGAGAGCCAGAGTGGGATAGGGTCATAACATCTATTGAATAGTCATTCAGCCTGTTTGAGTATCCTTGGTTTTGTGAGGCTTGAGACTTTTTGGAACTTCCTTGTCACTTCTGAAATGTCTGTTTACCTTAATTCTGCTGAGACTGTTTAATCGGGATGCTCCCGGGAAACAAAACATGTTTTTTTTAAGTGTGGTAGATGTCATCAGTGTAGTTATATTTGTGAGAGTGTTATGTCATTAAAAAATATAAAACAAACATAAGGGGGAAATTTGGTGCTGGTACAAACTGAGTTATATATGTGGCTCTTTGTCAAGAATGCACATGTTTTATGTGGGGAAGACTGAATGGACAATCAGGGAACACATAAATGAACATACATATGATATTAAAATGATGAATTGCAATAACGAGTTAGTGAAATGCACTGTTAACTACCCAACACATATGTTGTAGTTTGGCTACCATTCAATCCCTGAGTTAGCCCATGTGACTTATTGTTGGTAAAATGGCAGTTATGGTGGCAAATGCAATTAGATGCCATCACATATTTATTTATTTATGTATGTATGTATGTAATATTTGTTTACTGGGAAAGTCCGACTTGGAATGAGTCAATTTTCAGTGAAGGCTTGGGGAGAAACTCTCCAGATGCATGTTTTTGTAATGTGGGAGGAAACCAGAGCACCCAGAGGAAATCCACACAAATGCAGGGAGGAGGAAGACATGTAGACTCCACACAGAAGGCACCCCAGCCAAGAAACAAAGTGGAGAACTTCTTCCTGTAAGGCGACAACACAAACCGCTATACCACTGCACCATCCAAATAAATAAATATTTTTTTTTTATTTTTCTTTTGTTCTGATAAAGTCTGCAGGTTTTGGGGATGAAAGTGCTTAATATTTAACATTTTTTATTAAAAGTGAGAGGTTGGCTAATAATGTCTCCAAGGTGTCTTGCTTGTTTCAAGTTTTAAGTTTTCTTCTGGCTGTGTTTTAGATCCTGGCAGATAGAATCAGTTTAGTTCATTGCAGTTAGTGATTTCTGCATTCATCTGAGAGTATACCATGCACCATATGAGCCAGAGATGTGTTTTTCGCTGTGACAAGCTATGAAAATGCAGTTGCCCCTAAACTTAAAAATTGATATAACTTTGCTTACATTTTCTATGAAGTGCAATATTTCTTAATTGACTTTAGGAATCTTTCTATGTGGAGTTCATTGCCTTTCACCAAATCATTTGAATTGGTAGTTTAAAACATCAAACATTACCAGTTAATACAGTCTTTTATTCCAAAAATAACAAATATATATTAAGCACTGGAACTCTTAACCTGCAAGAATGCGAGAATTTGAGAATGTGGGAAATCTTGAGTAGCTAGCAAAAACAAAGATTAATAGAATAGCTAGCAAAAACAAAGATTAATACATACTCTGTGCCATATACTGGCCCGGTTACGTAATTATAGAAACAGGCCGCAGTTCTCTTTATCATTACAGTACTTCAGTGGGAACAATCTAATTTTTATTTTCATTGACTTGACATGCAGTCTAGAATTTATTTCATATGTTATCACTGGCCTTGTGTTTTGCACCTCACATTTGTCTGTCATGTTCTGTAATCTCTTGAAGACCACATTTCTCTTTAATGTTATAAATCAGTATATTGAATTCCATTCTCACTGCTGTGTAAAAAGAATTGCTTTTGTTAATTTGCCCTTTACCCCTTCTTCACCAACATTTAATATATAGTACTGTATTTGAATTTTAGGGAAAACTTTTTTTTCCCACAGCTTTCTGCAATTCTTGATCTGGCCTTTTTTGTCATTTATCTCACCCTATCATTTTGGTCTGCATACTTTAATGCCTTAATCTGCCTCAAACATAGGTAAATGCTGGGCACTGGTAGGCTAATGACACTGTTATAACATACACTAGAAGAACTATTATAGGGTGATTCAAGGGGAAAATGAGAGTTCTGAGCATGACTGAAACTTGTACTAAATTGGTTGATGACCTAAAATGTTCAGATATCATTTGCTGATGTCACTTTCATTGTGTGATACAAAACACTGCCACCTCTTGTTAAGAAAACTGCTGTTTCACTTTAAGAATTTCAATTATCAAATCTGGAACCAAAATCATAACAGATGCCATATGAAAACAAGTTGACATTTGACCCCTTTGACACTAACATAGTTTCATAGTTTCATAGTATAGTACTAGGCTATCTGCCCTGAGGCATTTGTAAGCCTAGCCATAGTGATGTGGCTTTTGCCACCCCATGAAATGGTACAAAAAATGTACAGAATAAATTTAGAATACTGTGCCTCTGTCTAGTAGTGACACAATGAAGGTTCCCTTATATAATAGAATTAGTTTACTGTGCCCCTGTCTAGCAGTGACACAGATGTGACCCCTGGGGTAAACTTATGATCTCCCATCCACTCATCAAGATTTCTCTTGAAGAGAGTCAGTGAGGGTCTCTGCCTAATACGAACTGGGATCTTGTTCCAAAGCATGGGAAGCCTCTGGGTTATGAATCTATCCCTCCAGCATGTCCTATTCATACTTGTGCCGCGGTTTAAGTCTTTAGCTCTCGTGGTCCTGATGGATTTGGATTTTTTGAGGTGGAGCATGTCCATCAGATCCTGATTGGACATGGCCTTGTCCGTCAGGCAGAGATCACCTCTGAGCAGGCGGTATGCTACTGAATAGAGCTGAAGTTTCTTTAGTCTGGCAGAATAAGACATATGTTGGAGACCCTTGATCCTCTTGGTGAGGTACTTTTGTGGTCTCTCCAGCTGTTGCAAATGCCGGGTGAGGTACATACCAAATGGGGCATTGTACTCAATCATGGGTCTGATGAGAGAGGAATATAGGGGTACAATGACATCCTTGGATCTGGATGTGAATCCCTTCATGATGAGGTGTGCAAGGTAGAATGTTTTTCTAACCACTTTGGCAACGTGGGTGTCAAATGAGTGGTCACTGTCGACTTGGGTCCCTAGGTCTCTGATTACTTTTTCCATACTCAGAGGGTTGCTGTCTATGTGATAATTTGTGGGTACTTTGTTTTTCCCAAAGGGGATGACTATACATTTTTTGTCATTTAGTTTAAGGCCATGACTCCGGCACCAGTTATCCGTTTCTGTGAGGCCTTTTTGTAGGATGTATGTGTCTGCTGGTGTATCGACTATGGCACCTAGTTTGCAGTCATCTGCGAACTTTGTCAGCCACAGCCCTCCCATGTTTGCTTTAACATCTGAGAAATAAATGCCGAACAAGAGGAGTCCCAGGACAGATCCCTGTGGGACACCACTTGTGACTGGCTTTGAGTCTGACATTGCTCCAGCGATTTTAACTTTATGGGTTCTGTCCTTTAGCCAGTTTGCAACCCATCTAGTGACATAAGGGTTTACTTTTAAGCTGTTGAGCTTATCTATGATGCCTAAGTGGGGTATTGTGTCGAAGGCCTTAGCCAAGTCCAGGTATGCTGTATGGACTGCTTTGCCCTCATCAATGGCTCTAGTGACTGTTTCAAAAAAGTCAACCAGGTTTAAAAGGCAGGATCTGCCCTTTACAAAGTCGAACTGGGTGGGGTCAAGTGTTTGTAGGTCCCCTATGTCTCTGTTTATGAGTTCCATAATGATTCTTTCCATAGCTTTGCAGGCCAGGCTGGTTAAGCTTATGGGGCGGTAGTTTCCAGGGTCTGTAGAGGCACCCCCTTGTGGAGTGGGACCACTGTTGCTGTATGCCAGTGTTCAGGTACATATCCCGAAGTAAGGCTAAGGTTAAATAGCATTTTTATGTGTGGGTTTAGCTCCTCTTGGAGTTCACGTAACACGCAACCCGGGATACCGTCAGGTCCCATTGATGCTGTGTTTTTTGCTTTGCTTAGGGCGGTTCTCACTTGGACATCTGAGATGACAGGGAGATTACATTCAGCTGGGATAAGTATTTCTTCTTTTGGGGGTGAGGGAGGGGAGAAATTTGCACTGAACCTGTCAGCCAGAATGTTGGCAATATCTGTGGGTTCAGTGTATTTTTTGTTGTTGTGAACCAACTCTGAGCATATCTGAGGGTTTCCACCTAGATTTCTAACATAGCTGAAGAAGGCTTTGTGGTTATCTTTAGTGTCCTTAGCGATTTTTCTCTCAAAGTTGGCCTTGGATGTTTTTATGAGAGAATGTAGTTTTCTGCTAATGTTGATCAGAGATGTCTTCCCTTCATGGGATTTTGCTCTGATGTGCAGTAGCTTCCTTCTTTTGTTATACAATTTGTTTATGGCTGAGGTCCACCAGACAGGACGCTTACCTTTGGTGGAGAGGGACTTGGATTTATTTGGGATTGCATGATCCATGCATTCTTGGAGATGTCCATAGAAAGCATTTGTGAAGGATTCGGCATTGTGGGATGTGGTATCCACTGGCACAGTGGGCTTAAAGGATACCATCTCAGTCTTAAGAAGAGTGAAGTCTGCTTTTGAGAAGTTTTTCACTGTGGTCTTTTGTGCTGGGGGTGGAGGTGGGATATGTATATCCAGGGTGATTAGTTTGTGGTCAGATCTCACTAGTGAGGGGTATACTTCCAGTGTGGAGCATTTTGTCCCCATGTTTGTGATGATCAGGTCTAGTATATTATCTCCCCTAGTGGGAGAGGTGACTAGTTGTTCTAGTGCATTTGAATTTATGAATTCCAGGAACCTTTGGGCCAGGGTATTAGGGCTAGAATAATGTACCCAATCTATGTTTGGGTAGTTGAAGTCTCCCAGTATGATGGTATTTTGTGATACATTCATATCCTCCAATGTCTTCAGGAAGGTTGAGTGGGGTTCTTGAGATTGGGAGGGTGGTCTGTAACATGCTACCAGTTGAATAGCAGTTTTGCCTATGGTTAGTTGCACCTGTATGGTCTCTAATGCTTCATGTGTTGCTACTAACCTGGAGGTGTGGGTGTCCTTGATGAATATGGACACTCCCCCTCCCTTTGTGGTTCAGCCCGGGTTTTGGGGCCGAAAAGCATGATACGAGGTATAGCCTGGTAGCACTGGGGTGCTCTCAGGAGCCTTGAACCAGATTTCAGTTACTGCACAGACGTCAATGTTCTCCTTGCTGAGGAGTGCATCAAGTGCCTGCATCTTGAGATTTAGACTTCTGGCGTTGAGCAGCATTACCCTAAGTTTTTTTCCATTTTTGTTTTCTAAGGAGGTGGGTTTGTCTTTTGAGCCTTGCCTAAAAAAGGCACTATGGGGGTGGCAAGAGCCTTAGCCAATATCTGGAGGCCCAGTGGTGACAGGTGTAAGCCATCCCTTGCGAAGCAGCGTGGCTTGTCCAACATGTCATCCCAGGCAGACAAACATTGGATCCCCATAGAATGACACCAGTACTTGAGCCAATTATTAAAGCTGATCATCTTGTCTTTGTATTGTGGTATCATTCTTGGTGAGGGCAAGATGCTGCTCAGGGTCAGGGTCATACCAGCCTGGGCTACATAATCGGAGAGCTCCTCTATGTCTCTTTTCATGTAGTCCAGGGAGGTACGTCTCAGGTCATTCACACCAGCATGGACAATGACGGAGTCGTATTTGTACTTGCGTTGGAGTGACTTGAGTGCATGTGTTATGTGGCGGATCCTAGCTCCCGATAGACAGCTCACAGTCACCCTCTCTTTGTTCAGCCTGGTCAGCGGGACATCAGTGTGTCTGACTATAGAGTCACCTATTACCAGTGTATCAGGCAAGGTGTTTGGCCTTAAGGGCTGTGATTGGTTGACACACTGATTTATTGAAGTATGTGTTGCATGTGTTTTGTTTTGAGGTGGTGGATTTTTGGATGTCTGCTTTGGGAGCCTCTGTTGTTTTGGTAAGTTTTTTATTAGAGCCTCCGAGTATGTCTTTGTGTTTTTATGTGTTTGGTTTGCAGTTGTGGTAGGTCTATGTGGGACTGGGATTGTTGTGTGTGTGGTTACGATCTCCTCCTGTCTGGTCATGCCAGCCCTGAGTTGAGAGAGTTCAGCCTCCAGTTTGGCTATATAGTTGCATCTCTCACATGTATTTGTGTTTGTTGGGAGGAGGAGAGGGTTGTCTGTGTACATGAGACAATTGTAGCATTGTTTCAAGATACCCAGATTGACCAGCTGAACTGGAGAGGACGCCAGTAATCTACCACTCGACATGCTAGAACAGTACAAAGGAGTGCTGTACCTTTAAGGGAAGTGGATATTCACAGGGGTGGTAAGTAGATGTAGTGCTTTACTTAGTATGAGAGTGCTTACTTAGTAGAGAAGTATTGAGAACAAGTGCTAGGCTTATAATATAGTGAGTAGTCTGATTATACTAAGAGTAGAGCTTCCTTAAGGGAAAATTTGAAGAGCAGACCTGTCGGAGCCAGAAGAAGTTTAACCTTGTTTAACTGGCGCTGCACTATGCGCACAACTGCGCAAAGCCGTGCAAACACGGATTTTAAACAGTGAACTACAAAAGAGCTAGAAATGGTCCAAAACAACCAATTACTACAGCTTCTTGTGCTGAGGTCACTTCCTACAGGGACAGGTAGGCTGCTCAAGGCTCCCCACTCCCACTGGTGAGCAAAGAAACTTCCTTCTATCCAAGTAAGGTAATGGACAACACAGGAACTACACCACAGCCAAGAATACAGCAATGCCTGTAAACTGGTCTAAACTAGTCAAGGAGAGGCGAGAAAACAAGGATTATTTTTTTGTTTTTTTGTTTTTTTGATAGAAACACACAGAAAATTCAGAAACAGTGATAAATCAGTTACACAGGCTAGCACACTTTAGTGGGCAGCCTCAACAGTTAAATTAAACAAACAAACAAACTTTTGATCAAATTCGACTAAAATGTAACTTTAAGTGCAGATTTTAAAATAATGCAGCAAACAGTTAAAAAACAGTTCAAGCTAGTTCAGGGTAAGCTACAGAAGCTATTCCAAGTGAAAAAAAGCAAAGATACTTAAATCCAGAAAGTAGTCGCTTTTCTGAGTTCCCTGCTGCTAGGACCACTCTGCAGGACCACAAGGAGTTTGTCTGAGCAGTATAGCCAGAAAAAAACGCCCAGAGGCGGATTTTAAACAGTGAACTACAAAAGAGCTAGAAATGGTCCAAAACAACCAATTACAACAGCTTCTTGTGCTGAGGTCACTTCCTACAGGGACAGGTAGGCTGCTCAAGGCTCCCCACTCCCACTGGTGAGCAAAGAAACTTCCTTCTATCCAAGTAAGGTAATGGACAACACAGGAACTATGCCACAGCCCAGAATATAGCAATTGCTGTAAACTGGTATAAACTAGTCGAGGAGAGGCGGGAAAACAAGGATTATTTTTTTGTTTTTTTGTTTTTTTGATAGAAACACACAGAAAATACAGAAACAGTGATAAATCAGTTACACAGGCTATCACACTTTAGTGGGCAGCCTCAACAGTTAAATTAAACAAACAAACAAACAAACTTTCGATCAAATTCGACTAAAATGTAACTTTAAGTGCAGATTTTAAAATAATGCAGCAAACAGTTAAAAAACAGTTCATGCTAGTTCAGGGTAAGCTACAGAAGCTATTCCAAGTGAAAAAAAGCAAAGATACTTAAATCCAGAAAGTAGTCGCTTTTCTGAGTTCCCTGCTGCTAGGACCACTCTGCAGGACCACGAGGAGCTTGTCTGAGCAGTATAGCCAGAAAAAAACACCCAGATGCAGATTTTAAACAGTGAACTACAAAAGAGCTAAAAATGGTCCAAAACAACCAATTACTACAGCTTCTTGTGCTGAGGTCACTTCTTACAGGGACAGGTAGGCTGCTCAAGGCTCCCCACTCCCACTGGTGAACAAAGAAACTTCCTTCTATCCAAGTAAGGTAATGGACAACACAGGAACTACACCACAGCCCAGAATACAGCAATGCCTGTAACCTGGTCGAAACTAGTCGAGGAGAGGCGGGAAAACAAGGATTATTTTTTTGTTTTTTTGATAGAAACACACAGAAAATGCAGAAACAGTGATAAATCAGTTACACAGGCTAGCACACTTTAGTGGGCAGCCTCAACAGTTAAATTAAACAAACAAACAAACAAACTTTCAATCAAATTCGACTAAAATGTAACTTTAAGTGCAGATTTTAAAATAATGCAGCAAACAGTTAAAAACAGTTCAAGCTAGTTCAGGGTAAGCTACAGAAGCTATTCCAAGTGAAAAAAGCAAAGATACTTAAATCCAGAAAGTAGTCGCTTTTCTGAGTTCCCTGCTGCTAGGACCACTCTGCAGGACCACGAGGAGCTTGTCTGAGCAGTATAGCCAGAAAAAAACACCCAGATGCAGATTTTAAACAGTGAACTACAAAAGAGCTAGAAATGGTCCAAAACAACCAATTACTACAGCTTCTTGTGCTGAGGTCACTTCTTACAGGGACAGGTAGGCTGCTCAAGGCTCCCCACTCCCACTGGTGAACAAAGAAACTTCCTTCTATCCAAGTAAGGTAATGGACAACACAGGAACTACACCACAGCCCAGAATACAGCAATGCCTGTAACCTGGTCGAAACTAGTCGAGGAGAGGCGGGAAAACAAGGATTATTTTTTTTGTTTTTTTGTTTTTTTGATAGAAACACACAGAAAATGCAGAAACAGTGATAAATCAGTTACACAGGCTAGCACACTTTAGTGGGCAGCCTCAACAGTTAAATTAAACAAACAAACAAACAAACTTTCAATCAAATTCGACTAAAATGTAACTTTAAGTGCAGATTTTAAAATAATGCAGCAAACAGTTAAAAAACAGTTCAAGCTAGTTCAGGGTAAGCTACAGAAGCTATTCCAAGTGAAAAAAAGCAAAGATACTTAAATCCAGAAAGTAGTCGCTTTTCTGAGTTCCCTGCTGCTAGGACCACTCTGCAGGACCACGAGGAGCTTGTCTGAGCAGTATAGCCAGAAAAAAACACCCAGAGGCGGATTTTAAACAGTGAACTACAAAAGAGCTAGAAATGGTCCAAAACAACCAATTACTACAGCTTCTTGTGCTGAGGTCACTTCCTACAGGGACAGGTAGGCTGCTCAAGGCTCCCCACTCCCACTGATGAGCAAAGAAACCTTCTTCTATCCAAGTACTTGCACACTGTACTATTAAAGTGCATATAGTTAAAACATTCTTTCAGTAATGCATTATACAATGCAGTATACAATTTTGCTTGCTATATGAATATTATACATGGTCATAACTTGCTAGGTTTCAATATGTTTCCATTTTTACCACTGAAAATGCAATGAATTTTAGGTAAAAACAAGATACAGTTTGTCGTTTATATCCTTCATAGTTTGTCTTCTGAGTAAGAAAGCAATCCCTTGTGATCTGGGGCCTGTGGTGTAGAGGGATAATACCCTGCAGGTGATCAGTGGCTTTAGTACTAGAAGTGAGGAAGAAGAAAGTGAAGTTCACTGCAGGTGGGCAGCTAAACTCTGCACTGTTGCCTCCAACTGACAAACTAAGGTGCAGTAGAATTAACTGAGTGGGTTGTACTTACTGTATACTGAGCATTAAACAGCCAGGCTCACATGTGGAGATATGTTCCCTTCCAAGCAAGTACAGAAACAGGGCTGTAGGGACATGTTAGGCAGTAGGACTGTCCAAGTCACAATGTCAGCCTACCTCCACACTGAACTCCTCTGAGGGATTGAAAGCTCCATTCAGCTCCCATCTGACTCACAGAAAAAAATGGGCCATAGGATTCTTGCAGTACATGTAAAAATGAATGGATCACTCTCACCCTGCAGAAAACAAATGCGGTGTGTAGTGTGCAGGGGGGAGGTGATCTTCAGTCACTTTGGGGCAACAAAAATGTATTTTGGAACAATGATAATTCTTCAAAACATATATTACTTTTTGAGAACTAATTGTTCAAATCTTTTAAGTTGCTATGTCATACATTCTACCTTCAGCAGAGATTTTTATACTCAAGTGTATTACTACATAATTTTTATGGTAAAATGCAGCAAGCGTTCTCAGTTTTTTCAGTCTATTCTGGTTTGTTGTGGTTTGTTGTGATATTCAAGAACATCTTTATGATATATCACAGCATATTAGCCTAACAGTGTATTTTATTTTAAATTTTTGACTGCCAGTAAACTATCCATTAATGGCAATTATCTCCATAATATTTTCCTGAATATATTGTATTACATTTTTACGATGCACTGGATAATTCTGCAGCTGTTTCTGTTAAAGTTCCACATTTGTCCGATGTTGTAAGTAAAGTGATTATAACAGTAGTCAGAAGAAAAACAATTACAATATCAAGACACAAAGGAATATGTTTCTACAATTTATGCACAGTGCCTGTGTGACACCCCACCACTGGCCAGTAATCAAGGAGCTTCAACCCTTACCGCTGTCAATGGTGGAGGACGTACACACTGGGAGCATGACAATTATACACACAGTAAAATGCAATTTTTCTTGAGAGCACACAGAGCCCATAATCAGTCTGGGGCAGGTTTCTCCCTCTTATTCCTGATCCCCAAAACGACTCCCCACTGGCACAGCTATAGAGTTCAGATCTCAGCTGAGTGGCCAAGCCAAGACCTCCAGCACCCTCTCTGTCCAAATAGTGCTTTGTGTCCCTCCCCAAGTAGCTGACACTCACACACACACACACACACACACACACACACACACACACACACACACACACACCGAGATTTGATTAATACACAAACCCACACACACACCTGGGAAAGGCTGGCACAGGTTTATTGGCTATGCCCCCTTTTGCCCAGTCTATAAGGTAGTTATTACTGCCACAAGCAAACACTTTATCAGCTCATGTCTTACTGAGTAATGTCACTATTAATCCAAATGGTAGTTTGACCAAGAGCAAGGCTACTGGGAGTGCCCCATAGTGTCAGCAAATAAATATACAAGTACTCCCAGATCTTAAATATGTCTCACAAACATCAGCCACAAGGAAAGGTTTAAATATATTTAATAATAAATTACAAAAGAACAAGAAAATACTCGGTAAATAATCACAGTTACATCAGAGTTCAAAATCACAGTAAATAGTTAACATTGCAGAACAGTCTCAAATAAATAAAGAAAACTTCTGAGCTATACTATATTCCTGTATGTATCTAAGAGAAATTACTCTACCCTAGTTATCTTAATTACAGAAAAACAAGCAGGCAGAAGTGGCGAGTGGATGTTCTTGTCAGGTCAAAGGCAAAATACAAAATGCTCTACTTCTCTCAGAGAGTTCTTAAATTAATATATCAAATATTACTGCTGGGATACTTGCAGCATGACATCACTTCCTGTCATCTGACTATTAATTCCCAGGCTCATAACCATTGATTTTTTTAGCATCTGTCTGCAAAAACACAGACCTTAGATCTTTTGGCAAATGGTGGAAGTCATAAAATAATTTACATTCCTCCATATTTAAAGACTATACAAAAAACTTCTATTTCTCGACATTACGTCTCCTGTTGCACTGAAACTGAAAGGTAACATCTCTTTTATTACATGTTTATAAAGTGATATAAGTTTTCAGCTATTCTTCTGAAGTTAACTTCTTGTTTTTCAGTCCTCGTTGTTAAAATACATATACATCTAAACAGTTACAATAGTGTATATACATTTCTGCTCCGTATTTTACAAAATACCTCTTTCAGACACATCTGCACAATATGACATACAGTTCTAATACAGTTGTAGCACAATTAATTGTATCATGCTGCTATTCACAAATGACAGACAACCACTTACAAAATTCCAGATAGCTGGTCTGGCAGTATCTCCTTCTGTCACACTTCTATATAAATCATATTAATATTTAAGTGACATAGTTATTTACAAAATTTCAGATGGCTAGGCTGGCAGTATCTCCTTTTGTTGCAGCCTGGTAGAAAGCAAGCTGTAATAGGGCTCTATCAGAATATCACTGCTCTGGTTCTGAAAGACATGCTGTCAGTATAAATGACTTACTTTGCTGCAAGGCCTAGCTATAAACAGGCTTACTAAAGGGACCAGATTCCAAAACATCTACTGTCAGCCAGCTCAGACTGTAATTGCTCACTTGCAGTGAGAACAAGTCCTTTGGAATCAGGTCCAGAAGTCTGAGACTCAATACTGAGAGTTCTAAAAGGAAAGAAAATAAACATGAACAAAAACATCACAATGTCAAACTTGCTATTACAAAGTGAAAGCAATTTGGATGGGACAAGTACCCCTGCACCCCCCAGAAATGAGTATATATATATATATATATATATATATATATATATATATATATGCACATACATATACAGTATGAGATTACTGGGCGGCCACGGTGGTGCAGTGGAGGTTTTCCAGTTCGATCCTCGGCTGGGGTGCCTTCTGTGTGGAGTCTGCATGTCCTCCCTGTGGTTGCGTGTGTTTCCTCCGGGTGCTCTGGTTTCCTCCTACATCCCAAAGACATGCTGTATGTGGACTGGACACTCCAAATTGGCCCTAGGTGTGAGTGTGTGCTTGTCTGTGCCTTCCTTGGAAGGTTGGGTGCTGGGCTGGCAACTTGACACCATAAAACCCCACTGTCAATCATGAGCGGACAGGTGATCTGCTGTGGCGACCCCTAACCGGGAAAAGCCAAAAGAAGAAGAAGATATACACTATGAGATGACTAAATCTAGGAGAGCAGCATGTTTTCCAAGATGCAGCAGTTTTCAAAGACAGTTTACATTTCTCCATAATTACATTTACATTTCACTGTACTGAGGAGCCCACTTGCCCTTACTGAACTCTCAACAGGAACCCAGATTGTAGTAAGGTAAAGATAAAGATATGTTGCACATATGGATTTATGAAATATTAAAGTAGTCCTTGTGCAAACTGTTATACTAAGCCAATATGCAAACTCGGCAATGTATCTTCTCTTTCAGGTAAATCTCAAAAGTATGCACTGACTACTTGTCCTTATTCACTTACCGTACATATATAAGACTCTTATTATCATTCATTCATCTTTATATTCTAAAAGTTGTTGCTAATACATAGCCAGGCAAATATCATTCTAGGAGAGATGCTCACTACCAGAATAAGGATTTCTACTTTCCATCTTCTCTGAAATTCTAAACAATATATTTTGCACAAATAAGCCTTAAGCCTGCTTACACAAATAATGCTTTTTCTTATTTACCATTCACTTCTCTTTTTAAGTCACAGTATTTCCGTTCACCGCCAGTGCATGATTTTTGTTAATGGCCTTTACTTTCTCAATAAGACTATGACTCAGTTCATGATAGTGATTTTCAAGGGCTGTTATATATAGCAAGCCCTTTTGTTTCTGCCTGTTTTCTTTTACTGTATCACATACCTTCCCTGTCAGTGCTTATTCTGAAATTCCTTGCTTAGTCAGCAAAGTAATTTACTGACTGTTTGTCTGTGCACATTGTGAGGACATGGGTAAATATTGTGATAATCTGTTTCTGTTAAAGGAGATTTGCTATGTTTCTGCATCTGTTGAATTAGATGTGTTGCTAACAAACGCTGACATGCTAAGGACTTTATATGTATCCAGAGTACCAAAACTGAATTTCTTGCACTAGTGATGATGGAAAACTAAAGCAAATTACATTTTTGAAACAACTTTTTTATGCATTTCCAAATTATGTCTTCTTTTTTATCATTCTGTACCTTCAATTGACCTTTTTCATAAAATAATTAATTAATTCAGTAGTATGCACAGTATTTTGTTGGAGAATATACTCAAAAACTGACAATGTGAACATGGCTTTGCACTGAAAGGTTATTTGTATGTTTATTTTGTTGAGTTTGTGGAGAAAGTACAAAGGTTGTTTTAAAAGGCAATAGAATACTGCCGAAAATTAAAATAACTACTATAATGATACATACTTATTTGTAAAAGCTCCATTTAATGGATAAATTATTTGCTTTGTTGACTGAAAAACAAAAGGAATACAACTGTACATCTTAAGCTGCAGAATAAGACACTGATAAATGAAAACGATTACTGATTTTAGAAAAAGAAAAAAATACAAAAACTTCAAGTTGATGAAGTACTAGGATTTTTTCCCTTGGTTAATGCATCTATTTTCTGTTTCTCAAATGGATCAGCTGACAGTTCACCTTTGTTTTTAAGATTATAGCAGCAGCACCCTGACAGAATCTTGTGCATATAGTTTTGCAATTATTCAGATATACCCTGAACTTGCCTTTTTTAGCTTGCTTAATGAGCAGAGTGTCTTGGGTATCACATCCGATCTAATATTATTCCATAATTACTGCATTAGTACATTTTTTGTATTTCCTCTTTCAACTAAATAACTGAAACCTGCCCTTGGGAACAGTAGTGGATTGAATTCACAGTAAGCATTATATGAACTACCAGCCATGCAAGAAGAAACAGTAGCTGCAGCAAGGCCTCAAGGGGTCTAATTTTTCAAAGACTCTGATGAACAGCTAATGCAGTTCTCTTAAATCGTCATATTTTCACTTCATTAGCACTTAAAGTACTAATACATGACATTGACATGAAACTATACTGCAGAACAGCAAATTCAGTTGAGGTAGAAACATGCTTTAGGCCAAAGTGTATGTGAAATTTCATATATATCTAACAGTTTTGCAGGTTGTTAAATTCTGAGTTGGCTTTACTAGATAAATCTTTAGACTTACTGATCCATGTTAATATTTTTCCTCATTTTGTTTTCATGACACAGGAGCTGGAGGTTGGTCACCCTTGATATCCACCAAATATCAGTGGCTTCAAGTTGATCTTGGAGAAAGGACAGAAGTAACAGCCATTGCAACACAAGGCAGATATGGGAGTTCTGACTGGGTCACCAGCTATTTTCTAATGTTTAGTGACACTGGGCGAAACTGGAAACAGTACCGGCAGGAAGAAAGTATCTGGGTATGACCATATTTCATATATTTTGTCAACTGTTTCTTGATAAAATACCTAACTAAATATTGTCATTCAACTTGATATTTCTCTTTCATAAAATAAAAAAAGCTGCATTCATGAAACAGATTAAGAGCAAAGTATACTGAACATTATGCATGCAATTAAAGAATAGCAAAAGATTAATGCCTGGAATTCTACTAATTAGCATTGCCATCACTAGAATTATGGGGAAAGCTGTTCTAGCGAGTCTGCTACTTTAAAAGGCATTAGGTTATAAGCCTATCATTTGTTTTTGTTTTACACTATTACTGTGCACAGCATCTGCTCTAGCACCACATATTTCAAAGGGTAGTCAATGCTAACATGTCTTCAGCTCTGATGCATATGAAATGCAACAGCAGTATTGGGCCAGTCAAAGCAATTTGTGACTTACTTATACTTTTCATTGAAACTAATTTTTCCTATATGGTAGCAATTGCACCTGATTAAGATGGGATTAGTTATAATTTATTAGGTTTCAGTTGATAGCCATTTACTTGTTTTATTTTTTTTTTTTGGTGAACATGCTTCTGAATAGTAAAAAACACAATTACTATCATTTTGATTATTACCAAACATATTTTATACTATAATAATAATCACTGTGCAGCCGCAGATGTGGTCAGGACTGGTGTTAACATTTTGGGGGCCCTCAGAAAATGTCAAGTTTCAAGTTGGGGGCCCCCTAGACAATTCCACTCAAAGTATCACACATCACTCCCACTTCTCCT
This sequence comes from Protopterus annectens, assembly GCF_019279795.1. Lineage (NCBI taxonomy): Eukaryota > Metazoa > Chordata > Ceratodontiformes > Protopteridae > Protopterus > Protopterus annectens. The sequence continues at coordinate 1,036,130,988 of NC_056730.1, forward strand.
AAGTAACCTTTTTGTGCGTGCTTCAAGGTTTTAGACGTAGTATGCACATAATGACCTTTAGCTACAATGTGCTTACATTAGAACAGACCAGTGTACCACACTATGTTGGCCTAGCTCACAAAAGGACAGTCACAGTTACTGATATTTACTTGCAACAATGATACATTACAACAATTCTATGTACAGTTCTGAACTTAGGTAAAATGGTGCTCTAGGCACAGCCTACTGTTTATCCACCCCCCCAACACACATGCACCCACACCCTCCAGTCCTTCCCTCTGTCTCGCTCATCTTGGGCTCCCCGTACCATACATATTACTTTTTTAATTCCTTTTCTCACAGTTTGCCATATTCTTCAGCTTTTTCAAGAAGCCATAACTTTCTATATCCTCTGAAGTGCATTTTAACGTTTTTTTTCTTTTTACACAACCTATTCATCCAATGATGGTTTGAACAGGAATTATGATTAAGGAAGGACATTCAGTTTTGCTGTTCAGCTTTCATTTTCCTTGCATCTTTTAAACATACGTTTCCTGACCAAGACAACAAAGTAATAACCAATTAGGGAATAACTCAAATAAGCCAGTGCTCCTTGAAGCCATAAGGATTATAGTTACTCTGGGATGTATTTTAAGGCATTTTCCCGAACTTTTAATCCGATGGTGGCCTAAACAAAAATCAGGAGTAAGAAAAGAACTTCATCTTTGTTTTTTCTTTCAAGGAAGACCTAAGTTGTACCTAAGGCTTAATATTCAAAGCTGACATAATAGTAGCTCAAAATAAACTAACAAGTCTGCTCTTGCGAGGATACACAGGTCTTATCTGAGAATGCTGCTTGCTTCCCTACCCCTATAAAAAAAGCTAGTCACTGCCTGTGCATCCCTCGGGTGTTAGATTGAGAGGAAAGCAGAGGTTCAAAGTGCTATGATCGTGTACATACATAAACATGACATGCCTCTTCACTCCCCACCCCTAAGATAGCCACCAGTATACATGCCTGATATGTGATTGTGAGGAAAGTAAAACAAAATAATGATTACAGTAGAATATTCTACTTTCTTGTTCCTAGACAGTACACTGCCCTTACCCAAGTTATATTAACCTTCTTTGCACACCACTAAGGTCTGTGAGAAAAAGTTAAAGAAACAATGACCACACTATCAAAAATATATCAAAGAGGAGGAAACCACGGCACAGGAAAGATGCAAAAACAATTTATTCCACAAAGATAAGCACTTTTGCATCTTAATGATGTTTCTTCAGTTCTTAAAAACATATTATTAAAACACATGTTTAAATATCACTCAATTCACACAAGACAACCAATGAAAATTCATTAAAATAATGCTGACCAATTAGATCACATTATTCACAACAGAACTATATCAACATTGTGACAAGGTACAAGCCCAGTCACCCAGCCTCTTACAACAGAACCAATAACAATATTTTATAAAATCATAGTGACCAATCCAGTCACATAAAACCTGACAAACATGAATGGGTCTATATTAAATCATCGAACACTTAAAAAAGGGAACGATGATTTATCGACCCCATATAAGCGAAAGCTTGCAAACTCGAATGCTTAGAACAGCGATTTTCTTCCCTTGGAAAAAAAAAAATTACTGTTCCAAAAAAAAAACACTTAAAACATAACATAAAGTGGGGGGCTTTGCCTCCTACATCCACCTACTTAAATATACCAACTATGAGATCACACTACAGTGACGAAAATTCCCAGGGAAAGAATTTGCTTATATGCCACTTCGTCATTTTGCCTTTTCGTCTTTTCAAGTTCGACCAAGACACATTCGAAAGAATGCATCTTCAGTCATCTAATAGGAATACCACATGAACAACAGTGTATACAGAATATCTAACCAAACACTGTGTATTATGGTACAAAACATCAGCTATGAAAGATCTTTTCTTATGAACAAAGTCCTTAATCTAGTTGCAGCATCTAAAAACCATCAAACTACTTGCATGTATAGACTATTCACATTGCGATCGTGTTATAAGGTTAAAATCAAGGAAATCACTCTGTTCAAACATTGACACCTGCCTGCTTACCATATGGTAGCTCACTACAGCTCAAAAGGATCAGTTTAACCAGATCCAATACTCTCATTGCTCTCCACGTATATCCAAATAATGGTCAGTTCACTTGAACAAAAACATGTTTAATATGGGTTTGCTTTGTATTGCCGAAATTCCACTAGGACAAAGACTAAAATCCCAAAAAGAAAGTCGTGAACCAGGAAATACAGAACCACATAAATTTACCTAGGGCAAGTAAACACTTGCACAACATGGGGACATTTGCCATTTCTCCACTGTAGTGTGATTCTAGAGTTGGTATATAAAGTTAGAGGGGGGGTGTAGCTCCCCACCTAGGTGTGTCTTAAATAGTGCAGTGTCTCTTAGTGTTGTGTTGGCCAAGTGTTTATTTGCCATAGGTAGTTCAGTAGCCATGGTGGTGCAGCGGTAGCATTGTCGCCTCACAGCAAGAGGTTCTCCCGTTCGATTCTCGGCTGGAGCACCTTCTGTGTGGAGTCTGCATGTCCTCCCCGCGGTCGAGTAGCATTCGAAAGACATGCGTGAATGGGAGTGCCTTCGTTGAAGGTTGGGCATCGAGCTGGCACCTCGGCATCGTAAAAATCTACTGCCAATCATTAGCGGACAGGAGTTCCGCTGTGGCAACCCCTAACCGGGAAAAGACGAAACAAAAACAACAACAAGACTTACGCAGTTCAGTATTTCTTAGTTTGTGATTGTCATCTCAAGACTTTCGTCTTTGTGCTTGTGGGATTACAGGGATATGAAGTAGAAGACAAAGCAGCTGCATTTAATATATACAGCAACGCAAAATATAAATCAAAGAAAGTCCTCTACCTTTCTACGAGGGTACCAATAACTTCCATACAAGGCATCCAATCTATCCAAACAACTCAGTGGGAAAAAACAACTAATAAGAACTCCAGAAGATAGCCCAAAAGCTAAAGAAAAGGAGAAATCTCATTCTAAAATAGATACATATCACAAAATAATTTTCAAGAAGCCACTACACTCATATAGGCTATCAATCTTCTAAAACAAATGAGAACACTCAAGAAACAACAGACAATCAGCCAAACCACATAAACTGCCATACATACCCCAAGGTATAAAAACCAAAACAAAACATCATCATTTACTTTCTGCTCATAACAATGTCTACAAATATCAGAAGGCAAAAGATCATAGAAAGTGTATCCACATTCAGAAATAAAACATCATGAAAGCCAGTGCATACATATCAATTAAGGAACCAAAAAAAAAACACTTAAAAAATGACAGCTAGCCAATACAAAAGTCATAATCATCATCCAACGTACATATTATAAACCAAGCAATAACACACATCTGTCATTTCTGGTGTGTTCTCTCTGGTTTAGCTGGTTGAAAGCCGATGAGTGTAGTGATTTCTTGAACATTATTAAGTGATATATATCTATTTTAGAATGAGGTTTCTCCCTTTCTTTAGCTTTTGGGCTATCTTCTTGGGTTTTCATTGGTTGTTTTTTTCTGCTGAGTTGTTTGGATAGGCTGGATGCCTTGTATGGAAGTTATTAGTACCCTTGTAGGCAGGCAGAGGACATTCTTTGATTCATATTTTGGGTTGAATTATATTTTAAACATGTTTTGGTTCAAATGAACTGACCATTATTTGGGTATAGTTAGAGAGTGATGAGTATTGGATTTGGTTATCCTGAACCTTTTGAGCTATAGTGAGCTGCCTTATGGTGAGCAGGCAGGTGCCAAGGTTTGAATGGATTTAAGCTTTGTAAGTGATCGCAATGCATATGCTCTATACATGCGAGTAGTTTGATGTTTTTTGATACTGCAATTAGATTAAAGATTTTGTTTATATGAAAAGATCTTTTATAGCTGGTGTTTTGTACTGCAATACACAGTGTTTTGTTAGTTATTCTAGATTATACAACAACTCCCCCATTAATATTACAAAACGTGCTTGCTGATTGGTCAGTGTGCACGTTGTAAATCAGAGTTATACTAATGGAAAAAGGTCCGGTCACCCGGACTTTTTCCATTAGTATAACTCTTTTTTTACAGCAATGGAGAACACAAGATCTCCGTTGATTTTTACACACTCTCTCGCTATGTTAAATGAGTTTAACATAGCGAATCAGCTTTAAAAAAGTAATGGAGATCTTCCTATCTCTGTTGCTTTTTTTCAAGGTGTCTCGCTATGTTAAATGGGTTTAACATAGCGAGACAGCTTTACAAAAAGCAACAGAGATTCTTTGTTGCTTTTTTTAAAGCTGTCTCGCTATGTTAAACTTCTTTAACATAGCAAGACAGTTTGTAAGAAGCAACGGAGATCTTGCTTTCTCCGTTGCTTCCGCCCACAGCTCTGATGTACTGCAGAAGAATATGCATGCGCAGTACATCAGAACTGCCGCAGAATACCAGACAGCTGCGGAAGGGCAGCAAGGAGGCATTACACAATGCCATTATTTAAGAAAAGTAATTATTTTTTTCTTAATAATGTCATTGTATAATAGCAATGATCCACTTCTTGGTGTGGGTAATGCTGGATTTAACCACAGTTGTCTTTGTTTGGCCACTCGGGCTTCGCCCTCATGACCAAACCACACCAACCGTGGGTAAATCTAGCATTACCCACACCCAGGCGTGGGTTATTGCTATAGTCACTGCTCTTCATGTTTGTCAGGTTTTACGTGACAGGATTGGCCACTACACTATGTTTTTATAAAATCCTTTTATTGATTCTGTTATAAGGGGCTAGGTGAATGGGATTCTAACCTATCACAATGTTGATATAGCTTTATGATTAATAATGTGATCTAATTGGTTGGCATTATTTTAATGAATTTTCGTTGGTTGTCTTGTATGAACTGAGTAATATTTAAACGTGTGTTTTAATAGTATGTTTTTATCATTAAGATGCAAACGCACTTATCATTGTGGAATAAATTGTTTATGCAACTTTTCCATGCCATGGTTTCCTCTTCTTTGATATATTTTTGCTGGTTTTGTGTATTAGATGATACTTTAACTGTTTTCCTTCTGCTAGTTTTTTTGGAATGACCACACTATCCCCAGACCAAACACAAGATATAATAACTTCCTGTGCATACCTCAAACGTTTAACTGTGATGAAAACTAAACAAGTAATCACAGCACAATCCTCAGCCTCCCACATCACCTACAGTAGCTTTCTGTACACATACAGATAGCAGGGCTGGTTTTAGAATGGTTGAAGTTGAGAGCAGGGGCCATTAGCAATTTTATCCTAACGGAGTCAAATCACAGCTCTGGTTCACATTATAGAGCATAATCAGAAAATTAATACATTTTTTCTTCTCATTTTCCCCAACCAGGAAAAGATTTTTTGTGGGGCTGCCATACAGTCAAGTATGATTAATGGAACCCACTTCATCCATTTATACAGTCTGGGGAGGGAGGATCACAAGATTCCTAGATGATCTAAGTGTCTGAATATTCTGGAATATTTTGTATTTCTTACTTTTAAAATATATAAATACTTGTTGGCTGCATTGTTACTGATATGAAGTATAATTTATATGTCCTGGCATAATTGGGTGCATAAAGAGATAAAAATCTGCAATATGTTTTACACATGCGCACAGACACAAAAAAACACACACAAACACACAAACTCACAGTCAGAAGTATAAGCAATAGCAATACTAATTTTGTACTTATTTTAGCAAATACCAATACTTTGTGCAACACTGGTACTTCCACACTAGACAGG
>NC_056730.1:1036139296-1036194296 GCF_019279795.1 Protopterus annectens
TACTTTATTTTTTTATTTTATATGTTCACTAATCTTGCTCAGTGATCCATATACACCATTTTTTTCTGGCATAGCCTGGGAGCATTATATGTTTAATTGACTTGTTTAGATTCACAGAGGCAAATCAGGGCAAGTTGAATCAAGGCCTTGACCAGAGTTGGCAGTTTATTAATAACCCATAAACTTAATTCTCTGTGCTAAAAGACATTTTTAGTGTTGCTAAAATGTACACCTCTAGCATCAAACAATATTGGACATTTGGCTATAGCGGTGATGATATGAACCCTACAGCTAACCTACACCTAAACCATAACCTTTCAATAAAACTATTTTAATACATGCAATACCTGCTAAGAAATATTAGGAGTTTAGAAAGGTGCTTAAAGTTTTATTGAGCACCACTAAGTCCTGTTAAAATTGGATTAAAAAGGGACAGTGCAATCTTGGAAAGAACAGTGGAATAAGTACAACAGCTTTAAAAGATGTTAGATACTTCTGTCTTGCCACACTTGTAAACAAAAAGTAGTGGCAGGAAAAAGTGTTTAATAGCCTTTAATGCAATTCATTCTTCAGAGAAACCTTCACTAATTTCTGAGCTCTGTTGGCAGCGCAAAGTGTTTTACCAAGTTTCCAAGGCTTTAAAAGCTGGTTAAAACTTCATGCTCCTAAACTTTCATTTCTACAACTGGTAATACACAATTTAGATAAATCTCCTTGTATTAGAAGGACTTATGATCAACTCCCAGTGATTATAATCCTTTTTATATGTTCTTGACATGGATGCCAAAACTCACATTGAGACTGAGGAATTTTTTGGCATCAATGTCTTGAACACATAACTTGATTTTGTTTAGAGACACAGTTGTAATCGTCCATGTTGTATTAGTCATAACACTTAACCTAAGAATGCTGCTGCCCTTTGTCCTAAAGCTTCAGTCACTCAGTTTAACCACTTATATTCACTGTGTAGTATTTGGCAATAGAACATCAAGTCAGTCTTCTTGTAATGTAATGATTAGAATACATTGTCAATGGTTTCCTGATACATTAAAATTCAGGGAGTTGAACACCAGAAAATAAATATTGTAGTTCATGCTGATTATGCTGTGAAATCAGCGGAAATGCATACATGTTATGTACTCATAGAGCATTATAGAGGTGCATAACAGGTTTTAGTTATGTGCACCTTCACCTGTTTTGCTCTTCTCTCTCATTATAGCGTATGTTACTAAAGCTACAGAGTAGGAGCAAGAATATAAAACAGCACTGAAAACTGTAAAACACTTCTCACTACAACACAAAGAGCATACTGAAGTGTTGACCAGTGTCACACATATACTTCACCTGAGTTTGTAATTCCTTTATTTATCAGAGGTCTTTAGCTCATGTAACATTTAGGATGATTAACATTAAATTCTTTTAAAATATATTTTTCAGTGATGTCTTGTCTGCTTCTTGGAATTAGTAAAAGGCTACATTTTCTCATATTTCCTGGAGAAAGTAGTGTGTCTTTCTCCTGTTTTTCCATTACACTCTTATAACACTTAATAATGCTGCTGTCATTGTTATTGCTGTTGTTGCCTATATTATAAGGCTCTGTAATCATTTCTATTGTTGAAAAAAGGCACTGAGCAGAACATAAAATATAACACTTGCGTCAATGTTCAGACAGAGTACTATAATCACAGTAAGTCTCACGTGCATAACATTTCCCTCTGTCTTGTATCTAGTTGCATTTTGCTCATAGGTTTTTATACTAAGTCCTCCTTTCTTTACTGGTACATTACTAAACTCTTTCGAAATATACCAGTCCCGGCATTTGACATCCTTACAAGTGGCTGAACCTTCCATTTTAGAGTGCAGTTCCTCTACTGTATTAAATGACACACATTTTAATCATTTCATATACAGTACTTTAATGTTCCACTGCTTTAATAATTAGATACTAATTGTCCCTCACGTTTCACAAACCATAGCTGCATTTGCTTTTTATGTTGTTTTCCAAAGTACATTTTCTGTAGATTATTTACCTGAAAACATATCTGGACTATTGTGCATTCTATATCTACATCTCATATTGTTTATATTCTTCTGACTGAAATTTCTTCCACCATTTCTGTTATCTTCCTATTGTCATTCAAATGGAAGAGAACAAATCATCTTTTTATGTGCTGCTATATCAGAAGAATAGTTTAAAATGTCAACAGGATATATGACATAGAAGGATAAAACCATGAAATGGTTCAGATAAATAATGTATGATTATTGATTTGGGGCCTGGAGGAGATAACATGGAGAGGCAAAAAAAACAAAACAAAAAAAAAAAAACAAAAGATGATGTCTTGTGATCCATGGCTCTTTCTTCTCAAGGTTGGTGTTCTCAGAAGTTAAGACGTAATACCATTGAATGGATCAACAAGATATCTGCAGCAGCTGGAAAGGCCACAGAAGTACCCCACAAAGAGGATTACTGGCCTCAAACAGATGCCCTACACTGACCATCTCAAAGAATTCTCGCTTTATTCTGTAGCATATCACCTACTCCAACGTGATCTCTGCCTAACTTATAAAGCTATGTCAAACCCAGAGCAGTTGGACATGCTACACCTAAAGAAATCCCAATCCCTCTGAGCTATATGATCTAGGGACCTAAACCTTGTCACCACAATAAACAGGGCTTCCTGTCCCAGAGACTTCCCATACTCTGGAACACGCTATCCATCTATGTCAAGCAAAGTTCCTCATTAGCACTCTTCAAGAAAAATCTTGATGAGTGGATGGGAAATAGAAAATACACCCCCAGCAATCACTTCTGTGGCTCTGCTCAACAGGGGCACAGGAAAATAACTTTCTTGGGTGGCGTAAGCCAGGGAACCTTGTTGGCTATGCTTACTTAGGCCCTTGGGCTGATAGTCTAGTACCTACCTATGAACAATAAATGGGAGTTGAGCTTCATAGTGAAATCAAGGTTCCAATAAGGCTATAAAAATTCCTTTGCCACATCAGGAGTATGGTAATATAGCAGAGAATTTAGCTTCACAAACAGCACTAAAGGAAATTGCTTATATATTGCATTTTTATTGCAACATTCCCTAATATTGTTTAAAAATAAAGGCAACAGTATTTCATTATTTTGTATATATTTTATAATGCAGTATTCTCATATATTATTATTTCAGACAATAATCTATAAAAGATTTATTATAATACACATTCCCAACACATTTATTTAAAATATACACATCTGCTACTGACTTGACATCACATTTAAACTAGGAAAATAATGTGAATTATACAGAAGTGAATATCAAACTTCTTTTTTATCTTGTTTTAATGCATGTTTGTGCACATTTAGTGGAACCAGCACTTTTAAAACAAACACGTAAATACGTCTTCTTTGAAGACAGACTTATCTAGCAAAAGATTTAGCTTGGAATTCATTTTTTCCCAAAACGTTTTATTTTTCTAAACAAAAATGTACAAATCCATATAACAAAATATAACAAAACATAACTATTTATAGAGGTCCATAACAGAAATTCAAGCAATAAACAAACCATTACATATTATCTAGTAAATCATTTAGTTTTAACCAAGATTTATATTGATGAGTAATATTCAATATTTTCATTTTAATAGTTAACAATTCCTTTTTATAAATGTTTTAGCCAAACATATGCATTTAGTAAAAGATAGAGCAGTTTTACACTTCCAGTTCTTTGCAACTACTTTTCTTACTATGACTAGAATGGACTAAAGAAGAGGCATCTGTACTACAGGGATAGACTCTGGAACTGGAGTATTAAATGGGATCAAGGAGTTAGTTTTAGTACAATTATCCAGTCACAATGCTTCAACAAACTGCCTAAACTCATGCCCAAAATGAGTTACCATTTTATACTCTACAGTCATATAAAACCAATTAGCATCAATGACTTCAATACATCTCCAGCAATATTTTTTTTCAAATTTATATATTAACACAATTTTATGTGGAGCTAAAAAGGCTCTTTGAAGATATTTCCAAACATATATATATTTTTCCAATAAAGATAAGCTGTAGATTTTCCTGAACTTTTTAGAAATAAACTTTTATCTTTATCAGAAAAAACACTCTCATTAATTGTTGATGAGTAGTTCCAAAATGATGAATCTGAAGAAATGAATTCTATTCTTATAATTTTATAAATTACAGACATATAAGATTTGTTATTATTTAAGTTACTGTTAATTTAAAGAAAAACTCTAGACTCATTGGCATATGCTTTGTTTGAAAATCCATAGATATTTTAATTTTCTCTCTAACATATTTTTTACAACATTATATATTTAACCAATTATTTTTCTATAAACAATGTCTTGCAAGAAGATAGTCTGCAGAATGTAGTTTGTTACCAATTAGGAATTAATGCCAAAAGTTCCAATCATTATCTTTAAGATCTAACATTTTACTTATATTAAAAGTCTCAAAACATCCAGTAGTATTAGGTATATGAAATAATAAAAACAGTAAACATTTAACTACATAATTAGACTTCTTAATTCTCTTAAAAGTAGTAGTAATGTAATCTGTACAAGGGAAAGAAATTATTTTTTCTTTTTGTTTATCCAAAAATCTTTCAAAATCCAATACCATTTATTAATTCCAAGTTGAGAATAAGATTCCACTACATATCTATTGTTAGTAAATAGATTTCCAATTAGATCGATATGAAGAATTTAACCATAACAATATTATATTAAGAATTATATACTTGGCATATAATTCAATATTTGGAAATCATATACCACCGTCTTGCCAACTTGTAAAATGCCAATCAAAAGATATTCTTGGTTTATTAAGGAACCATAGAAAGCTAAGAAGAACAGTGCATCATTTCTTAAAAAAATAGGGGGTGAATTATTAATTAATAACTGAATTTAAAATAGGAGTTTTGGTAAAATTATAATTTTCATCAAAGTAAGTCGATCTTCCACTGTGAAAAAATTATTGAATTAGTAGTTAACTTGATAAGAGTATCTATTAAGGTATTATAATATGCCAATATCAAATCTTTTACAGCAGATTTGATAACAACATTGAGGTAATTAATTTGTGGGATGTCCCACTTAAAAATCTTATGTTTATTTAGGTAATTATAATTTTTTGTTTTTAATTTATAAGCAAAACTTCTGTTTTGCAATGATTAAACATCAACCTGAGGCTTTTTCAGAGTACTGCATGGAGTCAGTTAAATGATCTAGCTAAGATTCAGTATCCAGTATCACCACTCATTATCAAGATATCCACTGCAAATAGATGAACATTGCAACTATAATTGCCAATAATTGAAAATCCATGAACTTTATTATTAGATCTGATATAACTGGTAAAAGGTTCAGTAGCTATTGCAAATAGTAAAGGGGACAAGGGCCATACCTGTTTTGTACCTTTTAAAGTTTTAAAGGAGCTAGATAGAAAAGGACTAATTTTAACAAAATAGAACAAATTACTGTAAAGATTTGTTATAAGATTTATAACTTCTATAGAAAATGTATATTCTTTGAGTGCTTGGAAAAGATAAGGCCAACTAACAGAATCAAAAGCTTTATCTTAATCTAAATGTATTATTGTTAGTTGTTTTTTATCTATAACAGCTATATCAACTAAAGTAATAAGCCCAATTATATTATCTTGAACTTTTCTATGTAAAATAAAACTACTTTGAGCATCAGTTATTAATCTTGGCATAATGAGATTTAATCTTTGAGCAAGAATACACATGGATGTTTTGCAATCTACATTTAACAGTGATATGGAATAAGAGGAACAAAATGTTTAATTTTTATTTTGTTTCAGGGTAAGAGAAACAAGAGAATATCTCCATAAAGGGGGATGTTTGAAGTATACTTGACTTCTTTCAAGACTTTTAATAAGATAGTTAATCTATTATCTATTAATTTATATAACTCTAGAATTATATCATCTAATCCAGGGGCTTTGTTTGATTTAAGATTATTAATTTGATCATTTAACTCTTTAAAAGAAAACGATTAACCAATTTTAGATTTTTGTTCTTTAGTTAACTTATATTGCATATTATTTTTCAAAAACTATAAATTATACTATTATTATAAACGTTCTTTTCTTATTATTAAATTCCTCATAATATTTTGTAAAACTTTCCAATATATACCTTTAAATAAGTTAGTTGCTTAATTCTATCTCCTTGTTTAAATATTATGTATTTAATATGATTAATATTTATTATTTTTTAGATCTACTACCCAATATGTGTAAGCTTTTTGGGTTTATTGAGTAAAATTGTAGTTTTAGTTTTTCCAAATGTATTGCAATTATATGATGAAGTACCTCACTATATTTCTGATTTTACTTTTTTAACACAGCAGAATTTGGCATATGGCTTAAATTTAATTTCAGTTTATCTATATTAGATTGTAAACTATTTAATTCCTTATCCCATTCCCTTCTCTTATATAAATACCAGTTTTTCATTTTCCAATATAAATACACTTTTAATGAAGCCCATAAAATAACTTCTGTAAATTGACCATTATTATTAAATTCAATAACTGATTTAATTCCTTCAATAAACATTCTTTAAAAAGTTTTATTTTTAGTATATATGCAGGAATTCTTTGACAATAAATCAAATTTCTAACACTCAAGGTTAACCTAAAAGTAAAAGCACTGTAGTCAGATAAAGGACATGAAGTTATCATTATGTCATAAATTTTTAGTATGTAAATTATTAGAAGTGAATACTTGGTCAATATTAGTTTGAGTGCCAAATCTGTATGAATAAGTGTATCCTTAAAATAATTTATTGATTTTATATCATAAATATCTCACATATTTAATGAATTAACAAAATGTTCTAAATGTATAATGACTGAGGATAATTTGGGCTTTCTACCACTATAGGTATCTTTGTTAGAAAATACAGTAGAAATATCTTGCAATGATCAATTCACCTTTTGCATTTAAAGTTATAATATCTAAATATTTCTTACTAACTTCAGCTCCAATCCCACTTATCCAATAAATATTCACAAAAGTATAATGCCTTTTATTAAATTCTACTACTACTAATCCCAACATGCCATTCTTATCAGAGAAGGTATTTAACACTTTAGGCACAACTAATGAATTACTTCAAAATATGAGAGTGTACCTTCTTTTTGATTGAAATGAAAGCTCACAAGAAATTAATAGTCCTTCAGTAACATTTTTTCTACATCCTTGTTTAATAAATGTGCTTCTTGTAGGAAAATTATGTGAGTTTTTTGTAACTTTAAGTATTTATTCAAAATGCTCCTCTTGAAAGGGATAGCAAGTCCATTAATATTTAATGAGAGACAATTATAAATTGACATTTAAAAAAAACATCAAAATAAACTAATATCAAATTGTTTTGTATGAAGAATGATAACCAAATACTAAAAATATCTGTTATGGACATATGAATAGAGATTATGAGCAAACATTCAAAGAGCAATACATTTAAACCCCTTATCATGGAATAAATGATTTTGAATTTGATGATAAAATTATACAAATCACTCACTAATGAACCTGAATCACAAAACTAAAAGTTGCAACTACTTCTTAATATTAAAACAAAAGTATTAGAAAATAAGTAATTAAACCACACTCAACATTTCTTATTAATATAACTTCTGATTAATGTAACTATAATAAAAAGATGCAGTGCTCCATCCCATCAAACTATACAATGTAAATCTTAGAATATATACTTTGATATGCTAATAATTAAATATATAATACAGAAACACACACATATATATATATATATATATATATATATATATATATATATATATACGGGTCTACTTCACATCACCTAAAACCCATTTGACTGACTTTCATTTCAACAAGACCAAATCGCCTAATTTTCAAAATACTGAAAACTCATTTGACTGAATGTCATTTCACTGAATTGTAAGCCATAGACATGATGCGGTTTTACATTCACCTGTGGCTTGTTTGTGATAAAAAGAATCTCTGTAACCTATAGTGCTGACTGTCAGAATACTAATAACCATGTACAAAGTAGAGTTGTGCTTTTAAATATGGGTATGTCTTCTTACATTTTTATGGGAAGTATCTAAAGTAATATGGCAGATGTTTTGTGCATTCCCAGCATTAGAGGCAGCATATAAGGTATATGCCCTTTTCCCAACTGTAATCTGATCCTAGAGTTCGTATATATATATATATATATATATATATATATATATATATAGTTGGGAGGGTGTGAGGGGTACAGCTTCCCACATTGGGGGGGGGGTGTAGCCCCCCCCCACTTACTTTGGTTTTATATTGTCCGGTTTCTGTTAAGAGGGTAAATAAGTCATTTTTATGTTTTGGAAAGAGGTAGTTATTAGTGTTGTGAATATGTTTGTTTATGGTTTAGCATTTAGTCTTTAGAAATTTAGCATTGTAAGCTTTCAGTGGAATGAGATTCTGTCAGACAAATCTGTTAGGGGAAAAATATAAAAAATAAAAAACGTACAATATGCTGATTGCATAAGTGTGCACACCCTTAAACTAATATTTTGTTGTGTGTGCACTCCCTTAAACTAATACATTGTTGAAGTACCTTTTAATTTAATTACAACATTCAGTCTTCTTAGGTACACACTTGTCATCAATTAAAGAGACTCTGATTAACCCCAAATAATGTTCAGCTGTCCTAGTAGGATTTTCCTGACATTTACTCAGGTGCCTGCTACAGCAAAAGCCATGGTTCACAGAGAGCTTATGAAGCATCAAAGGGATCTCATTTTTGAAAGGTATCAGTCAGGAAAAGGGTACAAAAAAATTTCCACAGTAATGAATATACCACAAAACACAGTGAAGACAGTCATCAAAAAGTGGAGGAAATATGGGACAACAGTGACATTGCAAAGAACTGGATCGTCCCTCCAAAATTGATTAAAAGACAAGACAAACACTGGTCAGGGAAGCTGCCAAGAGACCGACAGCAACACAGAAGGAGCTGCAGGAATTTCTGGCAAGTACTGGTTGTGCATTACATATGACAACAATCTCCCGTATTCTCCATATGTCTGGACTATGGGGTAGGGTTGCAAGACGGAAGCTTTTTCTTACACAAAAAACATCCAGGCCCAGCTAAAATTTGCAAAACAATACATCAAGTCTCCCAAAACATGTGGGGAAATGTGTTATAGTCTGATGAGACCAAGGTTGAACCTTTTGGTCACAATTCCAAAAGGTACATTAGGCGCAAAAACAACAAATTGTATGACCAAAAGAATGCCATCCTCATGGTGAAGTATGGTGGTGGCAGTATCATGCTTTGGAATTGCTTTTCTTCAGCTGGAACTGGGGCTTTAGTCAAGGTGGAGAGAATTTTGAACAGTTCCAAATACCAGCCACTTTTGGCCCAAAATGTTCAGGCATCTGCTAGAAAGCTGAAGATGAAGAGGAATTTCACCTTTCAACATGACAATGACCCCAAGCATACATCCAAATCAACAAACAAATGGCTTCACCAGAAGAAAATTAAAGTTTTGGAATGGCCCAGCCAGAGCCCAGACCTAAATCCAATAGAAAATCTGTGGGGTGACCTGAAGAGGGCTGTGAATAAGAGATGCCCTCACAATTTGACAGATTTGGAAAGCTTTTGCAAGGAAGAGTGGGCAAATATTGCCAAGTCAAGATGTGCCATGCTGATAGAATCCTACCCAAGAAGACTGAATGCTGTAATTAAATCAAAAGGTGCTTCAACAAAGTATTAGTTTAAGGGTGTGCACACCTATGCAACCAGTGTATTTACATTTTTTTACATCCCCCCCCCAACACATTTGTTTGTTTTTCAATTGAATTGTACAGGCTATAGGCCACATCAAAAATGGGAAACATTTTGAAATGATCTATTGTGGTCTCATTTTTTTATATCACAAAAAATCTGGCATTTTACAGGGGTGTGTGATCAGTACTTAAGCCAGAGGTTTTGCCTTTGCTTGTACAAGCTGATTGCAAGACTTAGACCGAGCCAGTTGATTTCCTTATGCAGACCTCCTCATTTTTGTGCAGATTTGCCCTGCTGGACATATAGCTGCCAGTCTTTTGCTAGCTTCCTCTGCACTGTTACATTCCTGATCTGTTAAACAGAATTTCATATCCTTAAGCTAGGCTATGAGTGCCCACTTCCTTGCCATAGGATTAACCATCCATTCAAAACTTATCACGTGATATCCTCGCATGCATGTATGGAAACAAATGCATAGTTTTGCAATAAAATCACTAGTAGTCTTCATCCTTTCTTCTATGTTCTATAAACTTTTTGCTTTAAGAATAATTTAAAAAAACATTCAAATAAACAATATTTAACTTTATCATAATTGCATCTGTCAATTTCAGTAATTGTAGTTAATACATGGGCTCCCTTTTGAAATGTCGGCACTCAAAATGGCAAGTGCCGACAAGCCAAAAAAAAAAACAGACCAAAAATACAGGAGAAGAGTGAATCACGGAAATTGCTGTTATCCTTTAAACTACTTTTTGAGGGGGGGGGGTGCCCTATGAACCACCCATGCAGGGTCCAAGCCCACCGCAACCTACAAACTTATATACACCAGCTCCAATATCGCCATACCTCAGAGAAAAGGAAATATTCAGAGAAATGGCATCTTAAACTTATTATATGTAAATCTGTTCTTTTGGACATTCAGTCTCAGCATTTCAGGACCAACTCTAGCAGGTCCCAACATTTCAAATGGTTACCTAATACATGCAGTACCTTACATGTGAGGACTGGAATTAAGCACCCCATTCATTGCCCTTGATGTTAATTACAGAGCATTTCAAATGTCAAAATAAAAGTATCAAAATCATCCCCATGTTTTTAATGATGAGACAATTTACCAGAGAATTTGTCATTTACAGTCTGTTTTTCTTACCAATTACTACAGTTCCCCTAATGAAGGTCTAGCATCTTCATCTACAGATGGCACTGTTTTCTCCCTTTGTTATTGCTTCTCTGATTCTGTTTGCATCTCAAGCTGTTTCATTGTCCCAATATTTCATGTTGTCATATTTCCAGCAGGTTCAGTTTTTTTTTCTTGTCTTTTTAAGCTGAGGTTTAAGATGAAATGGGAAAGTATTGCACTTTTCTTGTGCATGCTCTGTACATATAGCCAAAATCAAATTGATTCCATTTTTATTGTACAGAATCCTAGCAGCACCCACAGTGATTGTTATCTCATGATTGGGTATATTTGTGGTCATAAATAACATTGCTTTCCACTCTGTATTCAGCCAAGATCCCAACTTTTTTTTCATAATCAGAGCTCATCTGTTGTCACTGGCCTTCTTCAAGAGAAATCTTGATGAGTGGATGGGAAATAGGAAATTCACCCTAGGGATCACTTCAATCACACTGCTAGATAGGGGCACAGGGAACTAATGTCTGGTAAGCTAGATGACTGGGAACACTATTGGTCTAGGCTTGCAAAGGCTCCAGGGCCATTAGCCTAGTACTTACCTATGAACCTAGGTTTCCTAACAATTTTAACTAAAAAAGTAATATAACAGTTATGCAAGATACACTGCTGAATATTTACAATGTGGATATAAGAGTGCAAACATTTCTTCTGATGAAAGTATTTGCAGTCTACACAAGTCCACTATAAAAAATAGCCTCACTGCTTATTACCAAATACACATAGTAAATTGGCATATACATTTTGTCCTAGGTTACCAGTCTCTATGTTATACCAAGGGTTTTAATTCTACACCATTGGCACCAAGTAGTATGTGATAATCCGGAGTATGATGCCTTTTTCCTCCGTGTAGCAGGATGGTTAACATGTAAGTGATGATTTTCCTTAAGAGATACAGTAAATACATATTGCTGCCTCTAGATATACCCAACACCAGTACAACCTAAATAAGCTTCACACATTATATCTTCAGACTGGTTATTTTCCCTGGTGGTAGACTGAGCACATAGGCTTCATCTACAGTCTTTTCAACAGTAACTAAAATTCTTCCAGAATTGCTCTGCAACTCCCCCCTACCAACACTCATGTACATATATATACACACTCCTTTCCATAAAGGGAATAAAAAAAAAAATCCACAAATTTAGCATCATCTACCCTAATTCATTTTACTACTGCCACAAGTTAGAGACTTTCCTGATAAACCAACAGAACAAATGATGGTTTATGCTTTAAATAGGTCAACTATTAAAAATTTGAATGTAGCACTTGGTTATGAGTAGTCACTGCTTGACAGGCAGATAACATAGCCATTACATTCAATACACACACCCCTAAGCTCATAGATAAATAGGTCATTAGCCACACGTATTTTAAATGTAAAATATATTTCTTTACTTGAAATAAATAAAATAAAGCAGTCAACTTAAAGTTAATAAGTAGATAGGATTCATTTCGCCAAACAACATTTACGTAAAACAAACTAACACAGAAGACACAGTTCAAACTCTCTTACTTCAAGTAAACACTAATTAAATTAATATAGAGATATACTAGCACTGTCTCATTTGTCAGTAGCTATGAAGATCAGGAAAAAAATCTAAAACAGTCTTACAAGCAATTCTATCTCTCTGTGTATCCTCCAGTAGGGAAAATCCGATAAATTTTGAGCTAAGTTTGTCTATTTATATGAGTATCAGGCAAGGTTTCATATAGGCTTCTTTATTTTACAGTTGAATATTACTTTGTGTGGGATAAGCCCCAAATAAACACACATCTTTGAAGGCCATTAAGCATCAAACACTGCAGTTGTGTGGACTGCACTGCAGTACATTCCCACAGTTGTAAATGGAAAATGATTATAACTCTGTCTGCAGCAGTTTAATATAAAATGTACTTTTGGTGTGAGAAGCACGGGTCATAATCTAAGGGAGCAGTACACATTTGCTATACATTCTTAAAGCCAGTCATCCCTAATGCATTTAATAACTGGAAAATAGCTCTGGAACCAAGGAAAACAACTTTATTTAGATTGGTTTTAATATCTGAATAACGTTGTTTTCCTTGATTCCTGATTAGGTTTCCCCTAGTTGTTTTGTGTTTTTGTACTTGATTCAGTTTTATGTGCCAGAATACCTGTTTGCACACATCCATCATCAATTTAATTTGAGATCAGGAATATGGATTATAAAACAATGTCTCAAGGTAATAACATATTGTTTGGTGACAGTGGAGTGGATTTAAACCCCTTAATCCTGGAACATCACAATAAGGCTCTTCTTTTATGTGCAAAAGACTGTTGACTTGATGCTTGACTTCTTGGTTTTGCTACACATATTACAGTTTGTTTTGTGTTTTCATATATATGTTAATATAGCTAAGTGAAAGAAAATAACTACATGCATTTATTTGTAGAAAATAGTACTGTTTTGAAGAAGATCAAACTGGTTCAGAAAATCTTTGCTGCTCTGGTGGTATAGAGGCAGAAAGCCCTGACTACAGCCTAGGTAACCGGTGACCCAGGTTCGGTTAGTGGCTTGAATGACTGATGGAGCAGAAGGAAGAGATAGGTGATACCATCCTGGGAGGGTGGGTGATAACATGGGCATCTTTAATGATGGTCATTTAAGAAACCCCCTGGATCAATGATATGGAAAGTGTGACCCAAAGGATTCCCTTATTTTCCTTGCTGACCCCGCCCAAATTTTAGCAGTGATCAAGAGTATGGTTAGGGTGCTGGTAGACCCAGCATAGGATGTAGGGCACTGGGATTGCTGTCAAGAATGACAGAAGGGAACCAGAAAAAAATGTCAGCCTTAAACTTATGAAACTGGCAAATACTATATTAAAAAATACAGTAGTGGAACTGCAAAAATAGCAATTGTATACAAGGCTGCAGATTAATATAATAGCACTATACACAGGAGTCACTTTTCAAACCCCTAGTTTCAAACACTGCCATACACACCCAACTTCTGAGATTGCATAACCTCTGAAGTAGAGAAAATACCTAATTTTCCTGCAGAATGCTGAATACTTGCAGTATATTATTGCACAGTAACTTAACAAGATTTTTGCACTTCTTCTTAAAAATGTCTTCACAACACATTATTTAATCTTATGGTATGTCAAATATAACATGTTACACAAAGTTTGAAGGTTTGATTTCTATATAAGAAATGAGTAGTTATTCATTATTTTTTTTTACATTTATACACTCATTAAAGAGAATGAACACAATTATGTTGTGTGTACTGAAATTATTTTAAGACTCATTTTGCTGGCTTTTACCTATTTTTATGGATGATGTATGTAGGTAACATGCATATAAGATGATAATGTACTTACAAGAACAATACAGCCTTTACCTTTTCCATTTTAATAATTGTGAAATGGATTCTTGATCCTTTCAGTATTTTACATGTGCCGATTCAATATGAATATTTTGATTTCCTAAGGTTTGTCTTCATGTATGTTATTGTTGTGCCATTTACCTGTTTTTATTGGGTCTATATTATATATTCGAAGCTTCAAAATTTCGAACTTCATATGTTTGACAACATATAAGCGAAACTTGAAACCTCGAATATATAACAAAAAAGTAAAAAAAAAAACTTACCTTAATGCTCTGAGCAGGTGGGGCAAGCCCCCCTGCACCCCCCACACCCCCTTACTTAAATACACCAACTTCAAGACCCCACTTCAGTGCAGAAAAGGGAAATTTTACCATTCAGGGCATATGGAGCCATTGCCTTTCACCTTCGAACTTTTCAAAGTTCGATCATATGGTGTCGACCATATGACATTCAAACTTTGAAACGTTCAGCAATTTAATAGGGACCCTTTTTATCTTCTAAGGCTTATGGAGATACTTGTATTTCTCACTTTCTGTTCAGCTCTGCTTGCCCACTCCTAACCAAAGATGCAGTAAAAAGTGCCACCAATAACATCACTTAGCGGGGGCAAAGTGATGAATGCCTTAACTAATGTTCCATAATAAAATGTAAGAGAACTATGTGATTTCACACATGAAGGTGGTAAAGATTACATTTCACACATGAAGTGAGCAGAGGCAAGTAATTTAGTGCTAAATAATCGGTTAAATTGTTATGCTTTTTGTGGCGTATGTAAAGAATTGCAGCAGACATCTGCTTACTGCATTGTAAAACTCCTCCCACCAGCACACCTTACAGATACACAAAGCAAAGTGCTGGTGGGAAAAAGTACCTTTTGCTGTATACAGTGCAACTGCTATGTTTCTAACTTGTGGAACAGACTGATTTTGCTCGCTGAGGGTCCCCTAACCTTTTATTACTGTTCTGAAGCTACTATAGTTCAACAGAAACAAGTGAGCAAAATGCATACATTTGCAGTTAACAGTTATTCTCAAGAATAAGTTCAGGATTGTTTGGGAAGTAAAACGTGTGTGTGTGTGTGTGTGTGTGTGTGTGTGTATGTATGTATGTGTTAAGAATGTCATCTGTCCCAATTTTTTTTTCTGGGTAATCCAGACATGAAGCTTCTTATCAATTTCTCTGGTACTCCAGCTAAATGCTCCATTTTTAGACCTGTTTGCACTTTTTCCTAAGTGTTTGATTTTGATGTCAGCATGTCTATTACACTGAAGAGCTATACTAAAAACTAATGAACATTGCTGTCCTGGTTACATCTGCCTGTCTTGTTGTTGATCAGCTGAGAGGCTATAGTAATGACAGAAAGTAAGCAAACACAAAGTGAACAATGCCAAGAAGTCAATGGTATTTAAAGAACAGAGTGGTTTAGGCTCTCATTCTGTTTACATATGAACTAACCGCTCAACTTCTTTGTCAGGAATTGGGCAGAGCTCCAAAATCAGGAATAATTTCTGAAACAAAGAACACCTTGAGTGCGTGTTAATGTGTTCTAGTAATATGAAACTAATTTACTTCGTGTTGCACTAGTTTTTAAAAAAATAATATATGTTGGTGTCTTTCGGCTTTTCCCGGTTAGGGGTCGCCACAGCTGAACTCCGGTCCGCTAATGATTGGCAGTATATTTTGATGAATGCTGAGGTGCCAGCTCGACGTTCAACCTTCAACGAAGGCATGCCTATTTACGCATGTCTTTCGAGTGCCCACCCAACCACGCTACCGTTGCACCACCGTGGATGTTAAAAAAAAAATAATATATGAATTGTGGATTTACAGACAGTAGCTGTGAAGGCCAAACTGAGAGACTGATATTACTGGTACAGACCAAGATAAAATGCTCTGTCACCTAATAATTTGAAATGCTTGTGGAAAGTGTTTCAAACATATCTCTCAACCTCTTACAGCAAGAAATCTGGACAAAGCCATAAATAAAAGTGGGACAATGGTCCAAAAATAGGGATTTTTTTTAAGTATTGCCCTTACAAACTTAAAAATGTGATAGAATAACAGGTTTTGCATTAGCATGAATTTTCTGAATGGTATGAAGTCAGAAACTCAAACGGCTGTCATTATTTTCTAACTTCCATCTTTAATGATTTGCTACTAATTTGCCAGAAATCCCAAATTTTATGAAAACCAGACCAAAAATATGAGGCAAAAATCTGGACATTATGTGAAAATCTGTATAGTTGAGAGGTATGAGAAATGTGATGAGGATTTGCTATTTTAACACTATCCGTGTTTTGTTTTCAGATGTCAGTATATATACCATAAAACTAAAATAAATGGGACATTGTATTTGCCCATTTCTTACTGACTCATAATGTTGTTAGTTCAATCAAAAGAATGTTTTCATGGGTTCCTATCAGATAGTCGAACTTCTGAAAGTTCGAACCTCATATGGTCGAGACCATAAGTTTGAATTTACAGAAGTTCGAGGGTTTCAATGGAAATCCCCATAAGGGGAGGTGGTTTCCATTTTGTTTAATGTGGTGCGATCTCGGACTTGGTATATTTAAGTAGTGGGGGGTGCAGGGGGGCTTGCTTTATTTTGTTTTTTTTTTTTTTGTTTTTTTATTCATAGTCAAAGTTTTTTAACTTCGAACAGAATAATTTGAACATTCCATGTTTGAAGTTATTAAACTTTGACTATGTAATACAGACCCCATTTTCAATGGTGCCAATAACCAAACTTCTTCCTGATTGTCATACATGTTTGTGGAGATGGGGTGGATTTATAACATGAGTAATGGACCATTCAGTAAATACAGTTAGCACATGCATGTTATTTTTGAATACTTTTTGGAGACATCACCAAGGCAGCATCAATCTTTCACTTGTAAGTGTGGTTGCTGAACAATTAATTATTTTGGTTTTCATATGTTGCCTTACTTTAATGATGCAATATTCTTGAGACCTTTGAAAGGTGGGGTGTGACATACAGATTGGGGTTATGCACAATGTTTGCCATAAAAGGGGCTGCAGAAGACCACCTGCTGATGTCGTTATTAAATATCAATACATGGCTTGTACTGTGTTGTGTGTAGGTGTATTAGGCTTATTTTCTTCTTACTGTGTGTTAGCAATTCTGGCTAGCTATTAGTTGGTATATACACACCAAAAGGGTGGGGGGGTTCATTTCTGGCTGTGACTATACTGTACATTTCTAGTAGATACAGTGCTGGAAAGCTGTTCATATTATTTTCCTATTCTGCCAAGATGTACTTTTCTGCATCTGCTTATTGGGTATACATGATCCAAATGTGTTGTTCAGTTGCCCACTTTTCTAAACTTTATTTGCATTACAATTTCATACTCAGTTACACATAATAAATTATACTTTACTTCTCTTCCAGTTTCTATTCCAATTAGATAAAGTTAAGTTACTTCTTTTTTGTGTATTTTTACTATTCACTGTATGCAAATGTTATGACTTTTAAGGAAAAGATTTGCTGCACTTAACTGTACCTGTTTGCCTTTCCACACTATGCACCCTGCATTGTCCTTGTATGCATTCAAATGGACTTGATTTTTTTTTCACTGCAAATCTTAATTATGTGTTGGATCATCTTTCTCTGGATCTCTGATGAAAGGGGGACTTTCTTTTAAACCAGTCAGTCTTTCCTGGTAAATTAATGCATATAAATAATACATTTCCTGGTTTACTTGGAAAGTTAACAAAACAACAGGTTTGGCATCAACATGCATTTTGTAAACAGCACAAAGTATGGAACTCTAATACATAATTGTTTGACTGTAATCCTCATTGATTTAGCAGAAAATTAACACAATTGTGAAGGAAAGGGCAAGATATGAAGCGAAATCAGGTGCAAGTGAGAAATGCAGTTATGTTTGGGAGAAATATTTTATAAAGGGCAAGATATGAAGCAAAATCAGGTGCAAGTGAGAAATGCAGTTATGTTTGGGAGAAATATTTTATAGCAGCTCTTCAAGGAGCTATTTCTTTTTCACTGGAGTGAATTTGACTTCTGATGCATGCCTGTGTGCCTAAAGGATGCTTGTGGTTGTCCATAGATGTGTTTGATTTGGTTCCCCAGTACTAGGTTAAGTAAAAGGAAGCATCAGCTGTGAGAAGCACCATTGAACAGGTAATTTTTAAGAAGGCCATCTCTGGAACTCTTTCTACAGAAAGTAAAAATGTAGAAAGTTTGTTTTTTAAGTAAACTGTTAGTACATAGAAGATCAAGAAGGATATAACTAAGCCCATCTTGTTGCTTGATTATGGCGGAACAATTTCTGATGTACCATAGCAGGAAAAGTCTTCTGCAATGTACCGGGAAAATGATTATTGCTGTAGCTTAGACGTGTGTGTGTGTGTGTGTGTGTGTGTGTGTGTGTGTGTGTGTGTGTGTGTGTGTGTGTGTGTGTGTGTCATTGTGTATTTCTGTCTGTCTGTGTCATGGAGATTTGCAGTGTATATCAGAGTAACAAAATAGACATAACTTCTTTCACCCTCAGTGACAATGTAGTCATTATATCTTTAATTTTCTTAATAGTTAATTTTCAGAGATGTGCAGAGAAGGTCATTATAGATCAGAAGGGCCAGTGTGGTCATTATTCTCTTAACTTTCCTCAACAATCAGAACTTCAGGTTATGCACAGAATGTCTCTATAGTGTGTCTAGGGAGTGTATGATGTAGGATCAACAAGTTGGAATTTGTTACTGTGATCTTTTTTCACTTTTTTCACAGACTAAATTAGATGCACATGACAGATGGTTGTCTTTTCTGAGTAAAGTTAAAAAAATATATACCTTGTGTTTACCACTTAATTAAAATATGTTACATATTTTATTTATTCTTTCAATATACTGCGGTGGTGGTGCTGCGGTAGCGTTGTCACGTCACAGCAAGATGTTGTCCTGTTCGATTCTCAGCTAAAGCGTCTTCTGTGTGGAGACATGCATGAATGGGCATACCTTCGTTGAAGGCTGTACATCAGGGCTGGCAACTCAGTATGCAAAAATCTACTGCAAATTTTTAGCGGACCGGAGTTCCGCTGTGGCAACCCCTAACCGGGAAAAGCCGAAAGATACATTTTATTTATTCTTTCACTTTTGCTCTGGTCTGACATTAGTCGGGTCCCCTTATGCATGCTACTTAATTGTTGTAACCAGGCAATATTTTTACATTGGCTACTCTTAATTGATTTTCAGTATTTGCCATGAATCTCTCACCCATTTTGTGCTTTGTGTCAAAAATAATATCATCCTACTATGGCTTATCCCATATGGTTCACTAAACCGCCTAAACTCTTGTCTATAGATGATTGCATTTATTAGATCAAATGGTTTCTTGTATCTTCAAATTTGTGAATGTCAGATCTAAAACTGGCATTGCAGAATATGCTTATGTGAATTCACTGTTCAGTAGAGGTAAATGGTGAGGAGTACAAATAAGCCAGTAAATCTGTTTATTGATAGCTGTCCTTTCCGCCTTACGCCCTTCAGAAATTTGAATATCCACATTCTTGTTCTTTTGTATGGTAGTCTGTCAGAAAAGCAGTCATTTAAGAACATCATGTGCCTGCTGTAGTAAGGGGATCATTCTATTTAGCACAACTTATAAGCAAGGGCATTCCTGGAAACCAAGTTTTCTCACTACTGCACTGTTACTTTATATCCCTGAGATGAGGTTAGTGAATCATCTGAATGTATTTTTTTTTCACTTCTTTGGGTATAATCAGCCTTGTTTATTTTAAGAGATATTTTAATTTCCAGACAGCCTTTTTTTCTGCGTTATACTTGTCATACATTTGCATTATCTCCGTATTTAGATCTTATTTTTTGTTGTTGTTTTATGCTAGGTATTAGTTGTATACCATTCTTGAACTACTGTATCAATGTGTCTCTTTCTGTTGTTATTAACTTTAATAATAAGGTTGTTAACACTATGTACTTAATATATTCCTCTGTCACTTCTTCATATCCTTCTCAATATTCCTGTCATGTGACAGGACGCTCTGACAAACACTCTGCAGTGTTTTACTTCTGATTGTCAGAATGGACTTTAAAATGGCAGGATAGCACTCTTAATGACCACATCTGTATTCTGAAAGGAGATTTGAATTTTGGTTTGTTAAATATGTTCTCTAATTGTATATGGTCAGTGACTGATGTAAAATGCTTACCGTATAGACATAGGAATGTTCACAGAACCATAGAAAGGCCAGTACTTGTTTTCATTTTAAAAGTATCTTATCTCCGCATCTGACAATCACATGCTGGCATAAGCTATCACCTTTCACATCCTGTCCAATACAGGGCAAAGGATTGTCCCTAGGCCAGAGAAAAAGGATTATCTTCCAGTATTGATGCAAACTGTTTGCCAAGGCATGACATGAGTGAGCCTTATGTGCCTTGTTTACTGGGCTAGAATCCAGCTCTCTTGTGACTGTAAATGGATAACAGAGTATGAATGAAGACATATCACTGTCCTTAACCCTTCTGTTAGCTGCTCTGCTGCTTTTATCTGCTTCTCAGGCCACTCTAATGCACCTTTTGCCTTGAGCTCATTTAGTGATGCTGTGATACCACAAAATGTATTTGTAATGCTGAAGCTGTAACAAGTTATTGTTTATATGCTTATTAAGTCATTTACACTGCTAGGTGATACAGTAGCATGCTATATATGACCTTTATTTTTATTTAGTCAGGGGAAATTCTGTTGCAGAAAATATAGACTAAAAATATTTATCAAAGGTTTATCAAATTCACATTTATCCTTATGTAATACCCATCCATTTTCTCTTAGTTTGTTGATAGCTTTTCTTAATGGGTCATCATGCTCTTTGTCAGACTATCTGTATATTATTATAACATTAACATAGCTCCTTATACAATCATCAGATCATATATCAATACTAGTTTAATAACCTCATAGGGCATTTTTATGCTTAGCCATGTGTGACAGAAATATTGGAAAGGTAGTGGTCCCTTAGGTTTTGTGAGGGAAGTGTAAACTCAGGCATTAGTAGTCGAGCATTTACAAGCTTACTCTCTCTCTAACAGAGACATAGGTACAGACCCAGGATACATTTACTATTCCCAGTTCACTAATCCAAGTTTTGCTTGAACAAGGACAGGGAAAAACTTTGTTTTACATGAATTTCCATTCCATAGAGAGGGGTACCCTCTGAGATACACACTTGCCTATCCAGCATGTCCAATTTATTTTGCAGGTGATGTTATAGTCCCTAGATCAGGTGTTTCTGATGCCAGTTGTTTTGAGGATGGGAAACATATCCATTGAGACTGGAACAGAGGATGCTTTGTAGGCCTGGCATATGTCTCCTATCAGCACCCTGTACCAGACCAAGTATAAGGATAAGACTTTGAGGTTGTCCTTATAAGGCTTAATTTCTAAACTATGTATTCTTTTGTGAGGAACCTCTTTGGCTCTCTAGTTGGTGCATATGCCTGCACAGGTATATGTCAAAGGGGGCATTGTGCTCAGTGACTGGTCTTATGAGGACAGAGTGTAATGGAATGATGACATCTTTGGACCTGGATGCCATACCCTTACTTATAGGTTGCACAAAATAGAACAATTTCCTTACTACTACAGACACATGATGATCAAAAGCCAAGACTCTGTCTATGTGTGCTCCCTAATCCCTAATTACTGCATTTGCTCTTACAGGTATATTATCAATGTAGTAATTTATGGGGGAGGCTGTTTTACTAAAATATACTATGACTCTGGCATCAGTTATTAGTCTGTCAGGGCATCTTGGAGGGTATTTATGTATTGGGCAGATTCAATGACTGCACTTAATTTGCAATTGTCTGCAAACTTCATCAGCCAGAGGTCTATGATGTTAACCTTGACTTCAGAAAAGAAGATGCCAAACAGGAGCAACCCCAGCACTGAGCCCTGAGGCACTATGCTAGTGACCAGCCTTTTTGTGGAGGTAGGCTCTCTTACCCCAACTTCTTGGGTTCTATCTGTGAGCCAGTTGGCTATCCAGTTGGTGACACCAGGATTACTATCTAATTCTCTGAGCTCCTTTTCAATAACAAAGTGGGATATTGTATTGAGTGCTTTGGCCCAGTCAAACCAAGCAGTGTGAATGATTTTGCCCTTATCTATTGCTTTCATGACCTTTTTGAAGATGCCAACCAGGTTGAGTAAGCATGACCTGCCTTTGATAAAACCAAACCGAGTTAGATCTTGTGCCTGTAGGTTTATTAAGTTGGTGTTTAACATATCCACGATTATTCTTTCTATGTCTTTACATATTGGACTAGTCAGGTTTATGGGTCAGTAGTTCCTCGGGTTGTGGATGGCTCACTCCTGTGCAGTGGACTTATTTATTTTCATGAAAAAATGAGCATAGGCAGTGATGTTCTC
Source organism: Protopterus annectens (assembly GCF_019279795.1). Taxonomy (NCBI): domain Eukaryota; kingdom Metazoa; phylum Chordata; order Ceratodontiformes; family Protopteridae; genus Protopterus; species Protopterus annectens. Next base: position 1,036,162,071 of record NC_056730.1, read on the forward strand.
ATGGTTTGGAATGTTACCAGTGTTTCACTTAATAGTAAGAATTTTGCCTTAAAATATTTCCTAAAAGTTACAGGGTTAGCTGGAGTTCTGGGATTTATCTTTATTTCATGGGTGACAGCTCTCTGGTCTGATTTGAGCAGTGATGAGAATACACTACGAAGTGATCAACATTCTCGCATGTTTGTTGAAGACCAAGTCAAGGTTGTTTGTGCCCTTAATGGGCACACAGACTAGTTGGTCCAGGATATTTCATTTACAAAGTCAAGGAATCTCAGGCCATGCATATTAGGAGTTGTGTATGATTGCTAGTCTATAATGGGGTAGCTAAGTTCACCCATAAATATGGTGTTGGGTTGAATGTGGAATGTCTCCAGTATATTTAAGTATGTGTTATGGGTTTTCTGGGTCATGCAGAAGGAACTATAGCTTGCAAGGATATGATATGGGACTCTGCCTAGGGTAATTTGGACATGGAGCAGCTCAAGCACATTGTACTGATTAATGATCATTGAGGTGTGTATGTTTTTTGATGAAATCGAGGCACTTTTTTCCCTTTCTTTGCAGTTGGTGGCCTAAATGTGTGAACAGAATTGCAACCCTGAACTGCCAGGGTGAATTCCATGGCTTTAAATCAAGTTTCTTTAATTGCACATGTCTATATTATCCAGGGTGATGAAGGCCAGTAGTTGATGTTTCTTGTTTAGACTTCTGACATTCAGCAGTAACACCTTTAGATGTTCTTGTGTTGCTTTTGTTAGGTCAAAAGGTTTATCAGACTGGTGATGCATAAAAAAGATCCCATCAGTGAGGGCAAGGTTTTAGCAAATATGGTATATGATGGCCTGGATGTAATCACTGTATCAGTAAGGTTGCAGGTTTTGAGGATGTAGATGGGGATCTAGATGATAGATTGTCAGGGTTTTTGCAGGAGCTGAGTGAGTGAGACAGGTCAAGGCTGCAAGCATTTTTAGGGTTAGGAAAATTAATTCAGCAGTCAGATGAGCAGTTGACAGGGAACATATTGTATGAGGTTCAAAAGTCAAGGGTGGCTGAAGTCGGCCACCATCAGATCATTTTGAGGTATTCTCAGGGCCATTTTGTCTGGATGTTATACTTGTACAGGGTTTGTTGTTATGGGGATCAATGTGTGTTGTCTAAAGAGTCAGTTTCTTTTTTAACACTGCATATTCCTGTTAAAGTAGAAGATTTGGTGAGGAGAATATGTGGACATTTTTGAATTGATTAATGTCGATAGTGCATAACAGCTGGCTGAGACTGAAACCCCAAGGACTTAGGTCCTGCACTGGTATTAGCAGCTTTTAGGAAGAGGATGTTAGGAAGGTATAGGACCAGAAGTTGGTTGTATCGTTGGTTTTGTTTATTTAATGGTGATTATTTTGGAGACAGAAACTTCTCAAAACTTACTTCTGTTGGCTTATTTTTTATATTAGAGAGGCACAGCATTTGAGGGGGGATGCCTGGTTATAGTATAACCATCGCTTTAGGAAACTAAATGCTGTTGATAAGATATTTACCTGACAGTTAAGGCATAGTAATGTTTGGCTTGGCATGATGGTGGATAAAGGATGGCAGGTACAAGCTGGAGTACGTGACAATAAGTATAAGCTGGCAGCTACTGGAGTTTAATGTTTCTAAATGTATATTGCCAAGTTGCAACTTTAGCCATTCTCATTTCATTTGTGGAGGTCCTCGCAGGACAATGTCATGCCAGCATAAGGAGAGTGCAGGGATTTCAGGTCACGTAGATATTAGCAAGTCATGGTTGATGGGTACAGGTTCTGTTAGAGGGTTGGAGAATTTCTGAGGAGTTAGGGGTCAATTGCTTTTTTGAGGGCAGCCTGAGAGGTCAGACTATGCATTCTAATGTTAATTTTGCTGCCCTTTCTGCCTTTTAGGAGATTATCCCTATAGAGCAGAGATAGAAGATTTTGTTTTAGGCATTTCAGTATGTTTTAATATTAAGTCACAAGTTTTAGGTAGTCAGGAGATTCCAAAAAATATGAAATCAGTGCCAAGGACGAGGTGGCTGCCACTTTACTTCTCAAGGTAATGGAAGTAGATAGGGTTTTAGCTCCTTCTGAGGTGTCACCATTCCAGTAGTTTCACATTCCTCATTAGCTTTGGTGTCCAGGAAGAAGAAAGATGAATTTTGTTTATTTCATCTTTTCTCTTTTCCTGATGTTAGATCTGTTAAGGATCATATTGACAGAGGAGATGCAAAGATGCAGTATGCATCGTTGGATGATACAGTCAGCATAATTAAATGATGTGATCATCCGTGATTAGTTAAGTTGGATAATTAGGCAGCATTTTGCCTGTTACCATTCAAGGAAGCTGATTGGGCACGGTCAAGTATATTTTTAGCAGGTAAGTTTTGTTTTGTTAAGGCAATACTTATGGAGAGTATGGAAGCTTAGCTACATTTGAGAAATTTAGTAAAGCTCTGCAGTGGATTTAGCAGCAATGGTCCCCTAGCCAAATGACAGCTCAGTATTTAAATGATTTTTTGTAGGTAGGGGACGGTAGATGGGAAAGTGAAGCTAAGCAGGCATTTATTGATTTATGCAAGAAGTTGTAGTGCTGTTAGCAAAAGACAAGGTAGAAGAGCCATGTAAAACATTAATGTTTTGGGTTTGGAGGCTGATGCAGAGAGAGGTGTCTTTATTTATTTATTTATTTTTTGCCTTTGGATAAAGTTAACAAGCTTATTTGTTTTAAGAAGAAGGGCAAAGTGAGGGTAAAACAGGTCATAACGTGTTGGGGTTGTTAAATTTTACCTGCAGAACTCTTGGTCCTGGGAAGGACATTCAATAGATTGGTTGTTAATTTGTTGATTAGGAGGGTGTTGCAAACACCACTTGGTGAGTGTTATAAGAATGGTTTAAACAGTATGTTGATATATGGTTAAGGTTTTTGGAAGATTTTATTGGTATTTCTTTTGTCAGGATGACTGTATTTATCACAAGAGTTACAGTTGCATACTGATGCATCCGGTAGTGTAGGTATGCTATCAGTTTTCAAAAAGTAATGGTTTGCTGTGACATGGCTGTCAGGCTGGACAGTGGAGTGGAGAAAGGGCATTGATATTTTCATAACTGATGCTGATTTGCACACCTGTGGTTGTGTGGCAGGAAGAACTGAGTAATACGAAAGCAGTACTTAATTCAGACAAGAGGCAGATGTGCAGGTTTTGGTTATTGCAAAGTTAGTGTTGCTTAGTTTAAAGATTATGTTGTCTTTTTTTCAGCCAAGCATTTGCCATGTAAATTTAATGTTTTATCTGACAGACTGTCTTGCTTTCAGTTTAGTAGGTCTCACCAGATGCCTACAAATGCAGCTTTATAGTCAATGGCAGTGCCAGAGGAAGTGTGGACAACTGGCAGGACATAGAAGGCTTGTTAGTGTCACAGTCATGGTCCAGGTCTACCAAAAGAGTTTATAGCTCTGCTGTCTCTGCTTTTATAGAACATAGACAACAGCTCCCTATTGATCAGAGGAGCTTGCTATTGAGATTACTTTTCTAGTATTTGGTTTATAGGTGGGGGGGGTGTGAAGTAAGATGTACAGTCAGAGTACACATGGCTGCTTTCAGTAATATGGTGAGTTTGTTTGGTTTATCTCGTAACTCTGCAATGGGGAGGGGTACCTTTTTTAAAAGGATGGGAGAGGGTTAAAGTGGCATTGACTAATTTTAGGGCAGTTGTTTCTAATCAAAGAGATTGTGTTTTGTGGTTGATGCTGTCTGTGTTTATGTATGAGGGTGCCTGTAGGATTAGTGACTTGCTAGGTAATTTATTTTGGCATAACATCTATATTATACATACATTGGCTGTGGTTTGGTTGCATAAGTCTAACAAGGCACAGACGAACTAGCCAAACAGGTAGTGTTACATGCAGATGCAGATAGGTTGTGTCCTTTGACGTGGGTGGTGTTTTGGTCTTGATTGAAAAGCTCAGGTTTGGATTGATTGTTTTTTTCAGGCTATTAGGGGTAAGGCAGTGTCAGCAGGGCAGCTGGTTTGGATTGTGCAGCAAGCTCTAAAAGTCTAGGTGTTAAGGTGGAATATTTTCATTCTTTTCATATAAGGAGGGTTTCAGATTTGGCACTAGGATGTATGTCAATTGAGGTGGTAAAGACACCTGGGAGATAGGTTTCAACTGCATTTATAACTTATTTTGGTTAATTTTGGATGTCAAGTTTAATGTTTTATTTTACTTATTTTTCAAGCCACAGCACTATTGTAATTTTTGGACATTCCTTTAGGTGGCTAAAGATCTGGTGTGGTTACAGAGGAATGCAGTGGCATCAGTCAACTGATAATAGAAATGATTTGCATTTAGATAGGGGTATATCAGGTTACTCATTTAGGAGGTAACAAACTATGTATAGTTCCAAAGAGAAGATTATTGACTCAGATAGTAAGAGATTTAGTGGATTTAAAGCATAAATTTTGAAGATTTTGTTTGTTTGGTCTGAAAAAAAAACGGTTTACATATGTTTGTGCAAATGACATTCTGTCTGCTGCAATGTGCTGAACATCAGAATGTGAAGCACACAAACAATGGTGAACCAGATAGTCAACTACACTTATGCGAATGAATTATTCGCATAAGTTTAAGTTGACTATCTGAATGGAGATCACAGTACAGTGGGTAGTGGAAATTCATCCACATCCCCAATGTAGTACGATCTCAGAGTTATAATATATATGTAGGGGGGTATAGGGGGTGCAGGGGGTCGCATAGGAGTCTAATTTACATCAGCTTCTATACGGCTATCACGTGGTCATTTCGACAACAATGTTGAGTCAAATGCATTGAGCATTTGGTTTGACATTGTCACCATTCGTTTTTTTTTTTCATTTCGGTATTACTATTAATTTTTCCGAACGAAAAATGTTTTTCCATTCGAAGAAACAATAGTAAACCTAAAAAAAACACCTATGTTGGTTTGGGGGCAGACCTGGTCTTTACAATGCATAGATTTAGCCCAACATTTTGTTAATCATAGGGTATTGTGCACAGTTTTTTTTTTTTTGGGATATTAACGTGTTACCTAATTGTGATTTACTGGAGAGGGATCCTTTATGGGTTAGAGCTTATGAGGTGTATTTGAGTGATACTGGTCTTGATCTCTTTAATTTGAATATTGCTATGTTGTTGAAGGAAATGTTGCAAGACCTTTAATTTTCAGTGGGACAAGAAAGAAAGGGGGGGGCAGCCTAAAAGGTGTAGGCTGGTGGGCAGTTTTTGATGGGGTCTTTGTGTAGGACCCCTCTAATTCTCTTCTTGGTGAAGTTGGTTAAGTAGAATTCGGGATTGTAAGCGGTACTCTACTCAGGTAGGCATTTTGATACAGTGGGCAGTTGTTTTAATGCTGCTGTTTAAAGTAGAGGTAAGCAGGTCATGACACCCTAAATGTAAAGAGCACCTGCCCTTCTTGTTTATTAGGAAGTCATGCTACAATTGTTTACTGTTATTTTGAATGTTGAATAAACTGATTGCATTGGCTATTTGGCTTTATTCTCCTGTCTGGCCAGAAGCATATGCATAAATTGAGTTTGATATAGCAGACATATTTACGCAGAAATGTCTGCTGAGTTAGTTAGGGTAATCTAGTATTGTATTTAGAGGGTTAATTAGCATGGGGGTTAGGGGTTAGGATGAAATGAGGTAAGGAAAATGGGAGGTTATTGGTAAGGGGAGAGGGATTATATAATGCTGAGTAGGAGAAGGGGGTGGTCTCTTTGGTGTGAATATCCTCACCCCTCCTTCCCTTTCTTTAGGTGTGATGTTAATAGAGATTTGTTGGTACTGGGGTAGTTTTAGAGGGTCTTGGTGTGCCCCATCAATTCCCCATTACCTGATGAAGTTGTTTAAGGTATAATTTGTAGTGGCAGTGGCACACTACTCAGATGGGCACGTTGGTACTCTGGGTGGTTATTTTAATGCTACTGTTTAAGGTAGAAGTGAGCTGTTTATGCTGCCCTAATCATATATAATGCATGCTGGTCTTCTTTATTATGAAGTTGTGCTATAAATGTTAGCCCTTATTTTGTATGTTGAATAAACTTATAGCACTGGCTATATGGCTTCCTTATTGTGTCTGGGCAGGGGTATATGTATGTCCTGAGAAGACTTTCACACCCAGTGAATCCTAAAGATTTCCTGTCTAGATATTTTGCCTGAGGTAAAATCCTGAGAATGCAATTTTGCTTTTCACCTGTAAACAGATACATATAATTCGAAAACTATAAAAGTTGCAAAGAAGTTTAAAATGTGACATTTCTTAAGCAGACTGACATTCTTTTTCACACCTGTGATATTAATATGGTAGATAGATGTAATGGTGATTTTATATTGAACAAGTTCTTCACTAATACATAAATATTATTATAATTGCACATGCAAAAGCAACTATTAATATCTCTCTAACTATAGTGGATAGAACCAGACTATCAGTGTGATTTTTCTTCAAACAGATGTGACCTTCAATTTACAAACTGGAAAGCTGTTTTGCAGATGTCATTCTGTTTATGAGGCATTTTTTATAAATTATGAGTTGCATGAGTATCTGCATATTAATGAAAAGGTAAATCTAAATATCTGGAAATACTTCAAGTTAGACACTCACTTATCATTGAAACATTTTTCAGCATTTTTATATGCTTTCATTTAAAACAATGAACCACAATATAAACACATTTTGGTTCAAATTATTAATAGGATTTTTATATATATATATATATATATATATATATATATATATATATATATATATATATATACGGGTCCCCTTCACATGGTCGAATTTTCAGAAAGTCGATTTTCATATGGCCAAGACTATATGATCGACTTTCGAAAAGCCGACCATGGGGAACCGCTATCTCTGTACAGTGCGGAATGGGAAAATCTCCTCTTCCACACTGTAGTGCGATCTCAGAGTTGGTATATTTAAGTTACGGGGGGTGTGGGGGTGAAGTCCCCCATGGGGGGTGCAGGGGTGCTTGCCCCCCTGCTAACAGTTGAAAGGTAAGTGTTTGGTGAGATATCACATATACTCATAACATTTCCACAAAATAACTCACATTTTCTTTGGTACTGAACATCCAATTAGTGTGAAGAGCTTTTTCTAACACTTATGGTGACCTGGCATGTGAAATGTTGTTCCACACTGTGTCCAAGGGCACAACACTTGAAATATTTACAGAAATATGATACAGTGGATATAAAAAGTGTAGACACCCCTGTTAAAATGCCAGGTTTTTGTGATATAAAAATGAGACTACAATAAATCATTTCAAAACTTTTCCCACCTTTAATGTGATCTATAATCTGTACAATTCAACAGAAAAACAAACAAATCTGTTAGGGGAAAAAATATAAAAAAATAAAAAAATCTACAATACGCTGGTTGTATAAATGTGCACACCCTTAAACTAATACTTTGTTGAAGCACCTTTTGATTTAATTACAACATTCAGTCTTCTTGGGTCAGAGTCTATCAACATAGCTCATTTTGACTTGACAATATTTGCCCACTCTTCCTTACAAAAGCACTCCAAATTTGTCAGATTGCGAGGGCATCTGTTGTGCACAGCCCTCTTCAGGTCACCCCACAGATTTTCTATTGGATTTATGTCTGGGCTCTGGCTGGGCCATTCCAGTAATTTAATTTTCTTCTGGTGAAGCCATTCTTTTGTTGATTTGAATGTATGCTTGGGGTCATTGTCGTGTTGACAGGTGAAATTCCTCTTCATCTTCAGCTTTCTAGCAGACACCTGAAGATTTTGGGCCAAAAGTTACTGGTATTTGGAGCTGTTCATAATTTCATCCACCTTCAGTAAAGCCCCAGTTCCAGCTGAAGAAAAGCAACCTCAAAGCATGATACTGTCACCACCATGCTTCACCGTGGGGATGGTGTTCTTTTGGTGATGTGAAGTGTTGTTTTTGCACCAAACGTACCTTTTGGAATTACAGCCAAAAAGTTCAACCTTGGTCTCATCAGACCATAACACATTTTCAGACATGCTTTTGGGAGTCTAGATGTATTGTTTTGCAAATTTTAGCCAGGCCTGGATGTTTTTCTCTGTAAGAAAAGGCTTCTGTCTTGCAACCTTACCCCATAGTCCAGACATATGGACAGTACAGGAGATTGTTGTCACATGTAGTACACAAGCAGTACTTGCCAGAAATTCCTGCAGCTTCTTCAGTGTTGCTGTAGGTCTCTTTTGCCAGCCTCCCTGACCAGTTTTCGTCTTGTCATTTCATAAATTTTGGAGGGACGTCCAGTTCTTTTCAACGTCACTGTTGTCCCAGATTTTCTACACTTTTTGATGACTCTCTTCACTGTGTTCTATGGTATATCCAATGCTGTGGAAATGTTTTTGTACCCTTCTCCTGACATACCTTTCAACAATGAGATCCCTTTGATGCTTTGTAAGCTGACTGCAAACCATGGCTTTTGCTGTACCAGGCAACTGAGTAAATGTCAAGAAAATCCTATTAGGACAGCTGAACTTTATTTGGGGTTAATCAGAGTCTCTTTAATTGATGGCAGGTGTGTACCCAAGAAGAGTGAATGCTGTAATTAAATCAAAAGGTGCTTCAACAAAGTATTAGTTTAAGGGTGTGAACACTTATGCAACCAGCTTATTGTACATTTTTTTATTTTTTATATTTTTCCCCTAACAGATTTGTTTGTTTTTCAATTGAATTGTGCAGGTTATAGGTCATATTAAAGGTGGGAAAAGTTTTGAAATGATTTATTGTCAACTCATTTTTTATATCACAAAAAACTGGCATTTTAATAGGGGTGTGTACACTTTTTATATCCACTATATATATATATATATATATATATATATATATATATATATATATATATATATATATATATATATATATGTATATATGTATATACATATACGTGTATGCATGTTTACATATTTTATTACTAAACAATCATAAACATTTGTAGATTTATAGTAGGTAGACAACAGGTGTTGCTGGCAACTTTTGCAGCATCATGAAAACGTTTGTTTGATACCATGAAGTACCCTGTATACTCTTTCTGGATCAAGTTATGAACAGAAATATAAATATGGGACATAACTAGAATTTGGCATAAAAAGAAAGCGCACTTTCTGACTTACTGACCTTAGTATCAGAGCCAGTAGATACCCATGCACTGTGCACTTTCCTAGCCCATAAAATGCTGTTCCATTACACTGCTATGTAGACACTGCCTGAGATGTTTGCATGATATATGCATATATGCATAAATATATTCATTGCTAAACAAGTATAGATATCTGCAAAATGGTAGCCATCTGGCAACAGTTAGTGGTGAGAAGTGTCCCAGCATTAAGTAAACTCTCATCTAAAGCCATGAAGTGCCACATTAATTCCTTGCAGGGCAAAGTAGTCATACAAATATTAGTATCAGAAATATTCCAATTTTAAATAAAAAAAAACAGAGTATCACGATTAATGACAGTCTATGTTTTGTATTATGACATTTCTAAACTTTTTTGTTGACTGTGCCTACATAAATATTCATATTTTAAATAAAAGAACAGAGTATCACAATTAATGACAGTCTGTGTTTTGTATTGTGACATTTTTAAACTTTTTCGTTGACTGTGCCTACAGAATGCTGTCCACAATGCTACCAAGCATACCTCTCAATGCCTTTGCTCAAGAATTTTGGACAAAGCCTAAAATCCATCCATCCTCAACCCCTTTTGCCCATTTTGCACATGGAGTCAGGGTGTCACTTCAGCAGTGTTAATCATCTTGAGCCAAGGTTTACACCGCCAGGTGACTAGCCCTGCCACAGTCATTAATCCATACCACTCACTCACACCTATGTCCAATTTAGAGTGTCCATTTCACTTACTGCATGTCTTTGGAATGTGGGAGGAAACTGGAGCACCCAGAGGAAACCCACATGACTGTAGGGAGGACATGCAGATTCTGCACAGAAGGCACCTCAGCCGAGACTTGAGCTAGAGAACCTCTTGCTGTGAGGTGACAACTCTAACAGCTCTACCACAAGACAAAGACTAAAATAATGAGGGTCCAAGGGCCAGAATCAGAGATAGCAATTTAATATTACTCTGATCCTCAGTGATTTACCAGAAAATAAAAAAAAATTATGAGGGAGAGGCTAAAAAACTGAGACAAAATTGGGAATATTCTGTATAATTCGAGATACCTGAGAGGTATGCTTACAACTTTTTAACCAGTGAGACTAGGGATCACAATCCAAACTATGCAAGTAAAAAATCGAAGTGATGTGTGCAATCTAGATATAGATATAGCTATAGATGTATAGATATAGTTCTATAACATAGCCCTGACCGCATGACATTCTAGGTCAAAAAGTTAAATGCAGCACTAGTTTGCAGCCTCTCAGGCACAAGTGACAGAGCTCCTATACTAGTAAAGATATGAAAAATCATGCTGCTTATTGTGTCATCCCAGTACTCGTTCTGATTTGTGACCTGTACTGTACTGATTCCAGATGCTCTACTACCAGTTGTCTCTGTCTTCTAGAACATTCATCACCTTACTGTTACTGCCTGCACTCCACTAGTTCCATAAATTCAGTGTTCCAGACAAAATAACGTTATCTGCTCCCCCAAGCCAGTAGAAGCTGCCAGTGGAACAGATGAACCCCCCCCCCGACACTTCTGGCTAAATCCCTGCTTCCTTAGTGCATTTCACAGTGTCACTCAGACAGCAGATACCATTGCATGTTTTGTACCAGAGCTTTTAGTATACATACCTTTGTCATGTGCTGATGGGTTCTCTGAGTTCACTGCTGTTTTTCCAACACTACTTTGGCACATGGCCAAAGACAACTGCTCTTATTTTGCGCGGATGCTCATTACCACTACGTTGCAGCACAAATGACTTCTTTGTACAATATGCTGAAACTTCTGAACTGTAAATGTTAAAATCATCTGCCTAATCCCCTTGAATTTACTTTATTTCAAACATGCTGACAGAAACCATATATTATATTCCTGCACAGTCTTGCTTCACTATTTTATGAGGGTGGCTTGTTAATATAGTGATCATACTGTTGGTGCAGGCACAGTCCTGCCCCTTTCACCACTTGAAATGCACTAATGGAAGACAAACGGTATTGAAGGAGATCCAGTTTTAAGGCATGCAGTGTGACAACTTTCTTACGGGCAAGCAATGAGAAGAGTATCTTCCCTGGGATGGATAATTGGCTGACAACCCAACTGGCTAGAACAACAGTGATAACAGGCATCAGTCTGTCTCCAGTTATAAAGCAGTCTCACTCTGTGTTTACGGAAGCCACTAATGGATGGTTTAACAAAACATTTCTATTCACTTTGTGATGCCTTAAAGAAGCACACACAGATCAAAGGCACTATTTGTAATCATGCTGTCTTTACCACTATACTACACAGAGCAAAGCACGTGGTCTATTGCACAGCAGTAGACTGTCTTTTTTACAGAACAAAGCAGATAAAATTATATTTTTCTTAAAGTCTCCTGTGGCACCATTACATTTTCACAATGTACTTTTAAAGATGCATAACTGGGATACACTGTGGCCACATTTATGCATCTGTAACTGCTTTTGAAATATAAAAGACATCGTTTGGAAAAGTACAGTGCCTAGTAAGCCAGCAGCCAAGATACAGGCAAGCATGTCTTAGTTAGTGGCACTTCAGGTGGCAAGCCACACAACACAGTTTGCTCTATAGGCATGACTGAGTTATGTAAAGGGGGGGGGTCATGCTGAGAATCCTACAAGGTAATTTGAGAAACGTTTTAGGGTGCCCTGCAGCTTTGTAGAAAATGTTGTGCGTGTGTGCGCGTGCGTGTGTGTTTAGACAGGTATTACACAGTAGCCTAGCTAGGGTTGGGTGAAAAATACAGGATAAAATATCTTTTTATTTTTTATTATTTATATATTAATTTTTGATTAGTGTGAAAGCCAGATTGGGCAAAATTGCTATTCATTGGAGGCCTGGGGAGGAAAGGTTCATATTACATGCTTTTTCACAGGTAATTAGCATAAGTTAACAAGAAAAGTGTACTACACGACACTCAGTTGTGATAAGTGTACTATATACTATTTACAGCATGCTAAAGTCAAACATATCTAAAGAACATTTCAAACTAATTTACAGTTTATCTATAAAGTCAAGTCAACATTTTAGAAACCAGACAGCATATATAATTTTTTCCAACCGGTTATTTACTTGGGACATATAGACAGGTGAGAAATTATAAGGATTTTATGATACATATTTGATTTCATTGCAGAAGAGGGGACTTAGTGCTGTTACAACAGTATGATTTTTTTTTGACAGATATGATTCCATTGGGATTTTAAAATGTAGGTGGGAGATGATTAGACTAAGAAGAGGTGTTAGTAATGGGTTTTACAAATACAGGACCATTTTGTTGACAGGTATGTTTTCAATGTAGTTTTAAGTAATTGGTGAGAAATTTCTGTTGTTTGTTGGGTGAGAGTTCCACTGTTTATCAATGTGTATAGTTCAGTAAGTGCCTAGCATTGGTTCAGTGAATGCAGTTATCTGTGAGTGAAGTACCGGTTTAATAACTGGTTGTTGGCAAACAGCTCTTTTGGCTGTGGAGGCTATGCATGCTCAATTGGATATACATATATATATATATATATATATATATATATATATATATATATATATGTATCTCTACACATGCACACACACACACACACACACATATATATTACTGTATATATATATATATATATATATATATATATATATATATATATATATATATATATATATATAAATATATACCTATGTATATGTGTGTGCGCATGTATATGTATATAGATTCCATCCCATTGGTCAAGTGTGTGTTTAGTCAACCCCTGTTTAGTCAACCATTTATGACTGACTAAACAGCTGGTTGACAGATGTCCTACATCTAAGAAATTCCAGGGTTGGGATATATATGTCCTTACCACATGTTTGTGTGAACATGGAGTTAGTATATATAATTAGTAGGTGTGTGTGTGTGTGTGTGTGTGTGTGTGTGTGTGTGTGTGTGTGTGTGTGTGTGTGTGTGTGTGTGTGTGACTGACACTTCTTACAACACAGGTAGCTTGCTAGCAGTCTGTGTGTTAAATGTCACCACCCTGCAAAGCATTCTTCCATGAAACAGAATAATGGTGATGCATTCTGTTTAAATGTAAATACATTAAAAACTGTGGTACTGTCCAGAAATGTTAATGTTAGCATGCATTTAGAACTGCAGCTGCTTACTGGAAAGGAGTTACATATGGAGGAAATCAGTGAGGTTTAATAATTCAGAAATAATCTAAATGGCATTTGTCATTTCACTCAAGACATCCTTGCAATTCCCCATCTCCTAATATTGCTTACTTTGCTGAAGCAGGGCTTGAAGAATTTAAGCTAAGAGTGAAAGATCATTTAAAACACTGCCTGAGAACAATGCTTCTTATCAGTCTCAATGCAAACACAGTGCCAGAATTCAATTAAATTCACATTAAATTAAAATATTCCAACACAGATAAATCAGTCCTGAAAGTAAATTATTTGGACAATGCAAGTACTCTCAAAGTAATTTTCAAACTAGAAAGGTAAGTGAATTTATGCAATGCAGGCATGAATTCCTCTATAAAGGAATGATTATTTTTACTTTATGTTCTGGTTCAAATAAAATAAAACAAAAACAAAAAACATAAAATAAAACCTAATACTTTAAATTGGTAAACAAATCTTATAATATCCATAAAAATAGAATGGAAATATTCATGTTACTCTCTTCAACTTATATTACATATTCAAACAAATTTGATAATGAAACACGATTAGCAGATTCAAAAGAAGACCCCACAGTTATTGATGTTTGGTGTTGAAGGTTAAGGCTACGAGTTGTAGCTCATGGGGCACATAGTTTGATTCCTTGCATGGTCATTTGCCTGCCATTTAATCAGACAGTGCTGTGGAACAACTGAAAATGTTGGCTAGGCTCCTCAATGGTCCCCTAGATTGCAAGCCTAGTAACATACTTTAACATCTCTTGATGATGCAAACACAATTCTATGTCAAAGCACATTGTAAATAACCACAAAACTGACAACATTTTAAGTCATCAACTAGTAGCAAAAAAGATGTGACAGCCTTGACCAGTTATATAAAAATGGGAAAAAAATACTGTTGTGAATCAGTGTTGTAAATTAATTTAGAAATATAGTCACTGATGTGGTATTAAAATAGTTGCATTCTTATAGTCCCAGAAAATGTCTTTATGAACAAGTGTCAGTAATGTCATCATTGTGTAGCCAGAAGATAATAAATCCCTTTACTTTGTGTGTTTTTATTCTATCAACATCAGCATCATTGTTACCATATAGAGATCATCATAGAAGCATTATCCTGCAATGTGTTTGAGTGTGACGTGGTAATAATATATTTTGAGAAGATGTACAGTTCAAACACCCAGACACACACACACACACACACACACACACACACACACACAAGGGTATACACTAACACACAGGCATGCGCACACACACACACGTGCGCACACTCATATGAAGGCATGACCACACAACACATACGTGCATGCACATTCTTAATACATAAAGCAAAGTATTGGGATAATAGGAACTTCCTGACAGAAAGAAACTAAATACTGAAGCTTTAGTTAAAAAAAGTTGGAAAAGTTGAAGAAGGTGATAGCAATCACTTAACAGGAAACAAGTGGAAAGGAAGAATGGAAAAAGAATACATGCGTGCAGAGACACTCACACACACACACACACACACACACACACACACACACACACACACACACACACACACGAGGGTATAGATTAACACACAGGCATGCGCACACACTCACGCACACAGACACACTCACGCACACAGACACACACACGCACACAGACACACACACGCACACAGACACACACACACGCACACAGACACACACACACACACACAGACACACACACACGCACACAGACACACACACGCACACAGACACACACACACAGACACACACACGCACACAGACACACACACGCACACAGACACACAGGCACACACAGACACACAGACACACACACACAGACACACACAGACACACACACACACACACACACAGACACACACACAGACACACAGACACACACACAGACACACACACAGACACACACACACACACGCGCACTCATATGACGGCATGACCACACAACACATACTTGCATGCACATTCTTAATACATAAAACAAAGTATTGGGATAATACGAACTTCCTGACAGAAAGAAACTAAATACTGAAGCTTTAGTTAAAAAAAGTTGGAAAAGTTGAAGAAGGTGATAGCAATCACTTAACAGGAAACAAGTAGAAAGGAAGAATGGAAAAAGAATACATGCGTGCAGAGAGACACATACACACACACACACACACACACACACACACACACACACACACACACACACACACACACACACACACAGAGTCAGGGAACAGAAATCAGAAACATTATTTAAATCAAAACAAATAAAATAACTACAGACTATAATTACTGGATAAATCTGTACTCCTTATACAAAAATAGTACTATATGTTCTATAGCAATGTTAAACTGTTTGTCTGTTTAATGAATTTGATTAATGTTTACAGTAAGACATGATGTACAGTATCAAACTCCACTGCGTCACTGCTTTTACAAATCAAAACAGGCTTTTGTTACACTAGTCCCTGGCACAGCAAGCCTGATCTGTGGTACATTAACTTGATGAATAACACTCAAATTTATGAGGGCCTGATGATGAAGAGGATGTCAAATATATCCAAGAAACCTGTTACAGTTTATGTGCGTATGTGCGTGTGTGTGTGTGTGTGTGTGTGTGTGTGTGTGTGTGTGTGTGTGTGTGTGTGTGTTGGAATAGGTGTGTGTGTGTGTGGGTGTGTGTATGTACACACGTATTTGTGCATGGGTGTATGTATATTAAAAGAAAACAGTATTATCAACAAAATTGGCCTAATTCTAAGAGCCATGACTGGTGCAAGGCAAAGGGAAAAGCTGGTCAGAGGACAATAAGTTAAGGACCATGACTGTCAGCTGACAATAGGGCATGAGTGCAGCATTGGCATTCCCTGAGGAATCCACAGGCTTTCTAACAGAATGCTGCACTGAACTTACTCAGCTGTATAGCAGCTTAGTGTAACAGCAACTATAGCAAGGAGTTTGCATAAGCTCTTTGTTTTACTTGGGGAGTCATCTTCAGAAAGAACACAATTCCATGCTGAATTTTCTTTTTAGTCAGGGGTAGCCCATGCTATTGGGCTGCAGGACTGCAGCCCTCCCAGCTGTAAAAGAAAGAAGAAAGACCCCAGCTGTAAAAGAAAGAAACTAAAATAAATAAGGGCAAAAATCACACATGCATACTCGCAGCATTTCCGACATCCAGACTGCTGCTGAACCAGTCTGGAGCACATGCAGAGCTCCAGACTGATTCAGCAGCAGTCTGTATTAGAAACACAGCAGTCAAGAACATCCCAGAAGTCAATGCAGTTAATTACAACTGCATAGTCTGTAAAGGGATTGGACTGCAATGCCTGCAGGCTGGCCTGCTCTCGCAGGAAGGAAGGACTTCAACAGAGGATCAGTGACATCTCTATGGAGCTATACAGCGATGGAAGGCCCTGGACCCAAGTATTACAAGCAATAGTGTGTGTGTGTAAAATGCCCCAGGCTTGAACCCTGTAACTTGGGTGCAGGAGGCAAGTGCCTGAATTCCCTACCCACCACCATTTGTAAAAAAAAAATTGCAGATTTTTGCCTCATATTTGTTCTGTTCTGCTCCTCATAAAATCTGTGGTTTCTGTATTTTTGTTTCCTTACACAGTTGGTAGTGCAGTTGTTCACTGGTAGCATTGTTGCCTAACAGCTACAGGTTCTATGGTTTGATTCTTGGCTAGGGTGCCTTCTGTGTGGAGTCTGTATGTTCTCCCATCTTACAAAGACATATGTCTGACGTTTTCTCCCTTGGCCTCTGCTGAAAGCTGGCTTTTGTTCCAAGTCAGACTTTCCTGGTTAACAAATGTTAAATAAATAAAAATAACAGAAATTTGAATTTCAGACTTCAGATTCTTCAGAAAGTGCATGGTACCACAAGACCTTTTATTCTAGCAATATTCTAAGTTTATAATATGGATAGTTGAAATCTGTCCCTATTTTTGGGATTGTATTCCCCCATTATTGGCTTCGTCTAAGTTTGTTTTTTGCTAAGGTTGAGAGCTATGGTGAGAGCTGAATTCACTGAATATCTTTGTGGGCTTTATTGCCATATTGTATTATTGCCTTTGTTCAGGTATTTTGTGATAAGAGGTTGACAGCTATAGTAAGTACTGAATTCACTAAATGGCAGCCATTTTAGTTTCAGTCTTCCCTTCTTTCACACAACAGATGATTTGTCATGGTGGTATGTTGCTCTGACTAGTTTGCACAGGGTCCTGCGTTCAATACTTTGCAGTAAAATGGATGGTGGTAACACAGCATTTCATTCTAGCAACTTTCCAACATTATACAAGCAATGTTTAAAATGTGTCCCTGCTTTTTGGGCTTTTGTCTGCCCACCCAATAAATGTTGGCTTTTTTCAGATTTCTTGTGTTGCAACATTCAGAGACTCATCTGAGTGTCAAGTAGATTTTACAAAAAGCTGAGAGCTGCAGGGGAACAAAAGTTTAGTGCTGCTTATGCTGAGTCTGGTTGCATTGTTAATAGCACAACAGGTAGTGTACTTACTTTTTGATGCAGAAGGCTGTGGGTTCTACTCCCACAGTAGGTAAATGCATTGCTGATACTGTACTGTGTTGTAAAGAGGCTGGATGCTGCAGTCCTTTTTGGAGAAGATACCTAGTAACTATGAACCTGTTATCAGTTTGCCATCCATTCCCTATTGCAATATTACTAGCTTATCATTTTTTTAATGCAACATAGGCAATATATTCCTCAAAGGCAACAGGCACTTTATTTGTAGATGAAACAATGAAATATAAAGGTGTTTGCTAGTAGCAACCTCTTCATTAGTTGCAGATTTCTTTAATGTGGAATTATTTAGATGGCTTTTACTTCTTCAGTGATTGTGCATATTTACTGATACTGGTGGACTGTAGAAGTTTGACTAGACTTTTATGATGTAAATATTCTGAATTAGGCAGTTTTGTCATTATTGGTGCATGCATTTTGTTTCATTATTTACTGGAAAAATGTTCAAAACAATAATTTAAAACGCCCTCTAACAACTGTACTGCATTGTGCAAGGAATATAATTTAATACATTCAGGAAGGTATATCAAAACGCATGTGTATGTTTCATGTGCAAGGGGCCTATGATTTGAAAACAGCCCAAAGTTAATCCTTATCTGCCACTGGCAAAATATATTTTCTTTGAATGTGGGTTTCAATGCTCTTTCAATGAATGTGAGTTTCAAGGGCAGAGAAGTTTTAATGCTAAGTCTATTTTCATTGTGAGACTGCATTGCTTTGTTTAGCAGATATCTATTAGTGTTTGTGCTGTAAAATGCAAAATAAACCTTTCAAATCCAAATCATTGCAGAAGTAAAGCAGTATGCACATTACAGTGTTTATGGTAAATAGGGTGAAATAACCAACAAATGGGACATTGGAATGGCTGCAGGAGGGAGGATCCATTCGACCATGATTTTGTGAGGGTGGAAGGGCAGAAAACTCAAAGACAGCCCCGGCTGAACTATACCTCTCAACTGTCCATATTTTTGCAGAATGCATAGACTTTTGCTTCTTATTTTAAGTTTGTTCCTCATAAAATTTGTGGTTTTCTGGCAAATCATTTAAGAATGAAGTCACTAAATAATGACAGACATTGAGTTTCAGATTTAAAAACCTTAAAAAAATGCATGCTAAAGCAAGACATGTTATTCTATCAACTGTCTTAAGTTTATACAAGAGCAATTTTTAATGCTGTTTGTATGTTTCCCCTAATATATTTGACCTTGTCCAGATTTTCTGCTTTAAGAGGTTGAGAGATATGTGCAAATCAATCGCTTTATAGCATTAGGAATATCCAAACCTCTCAACTGTCCCCAATTTTGGCTCAAAATGTTGCTCTCCCCCTAATAATCCCTCTGCAAAATGGCAATTTTGCAAGAAAACATGGAGGGTTTACAATTATAAATAACTGTAATGATCAGAGTTATAGATTACTTTTATTTCAGAAATGTATGCAGATTCTCTTATTTTGTCAGCTGCTCAAGTTAACAGTACTAATATTAAAAAGGTGTCCCTTCTTTGACATGTTCCCAGATGTATTGTGTGGCAATTTTATATTTTTGCATCACATTTTCTGTCCATTTTTCATAAAATTGTGGTTTTCTGGCAAATTAGTGGCAAATCATTAAAGATTGAAGTTAGAAAATAATGGTAGACATTTGAGTTTCGGACTTCATACCCTTCAGAAAATTCATACTAATGCAAAACTTACTACTATTCTATTATCTTTCTAAGTTTATAAGAGCAATATTTAAAAATTGTCCTTATTTTTGGGCCTGTGCCCCAATTCTATGTATGGCTTTGTGCAGATTTCTTGCTCTGAGGTTGAGAGGTATGAGTGTCAGAGCCATCACCATCAGCCAGAGACATTTCAAATTGTGACATACTTGTTGCACCCCACTCCCCCATGTAGTGACTCTGGATGATTCCAAGCAAGGCAAGGAGCAGTTATGCAGTATAAGTGTGCAGAGTATTCCCCCATCCAAGGTAGACACAAGTACAGCAGTTGCTTTTCATCTGTCCTTGATTTTGCAGAATGTTCTGGTTTTCTGACATATTTTTATACTTTGATTTATGCTTATTATTCAGAAAATGCATACTGTTGCAGTGTCATATTGCTCTGTGTTTAAGTAGTAATGCTTTAATGACCATCAGGTAAGATTGTTGGAAATTGTAAGATGCAATTAAGCTTTAATAAGCATACTGTTATAGAATTACAAACATTGAAGGCCTTTTTGTTGTTGCCATGCAGAGAATATTTACATAACTAGATAATGTATAAGCCTTAGGTATTGAAATGCATATGACAGTAGTTGTAATAAAAGACAGGATTACAGTATTTTCAGAAGCTCATTACATTTGTTGGATACTTACAGTCATCTTTGCAGGCTTTACCTGCAAACTAAACAGAATGCCAATCTATCATGTGTGGTCCATAACCTGTGGAGTAATCCTTTAAGCAATTTATCTTGAGCTTGTTTCTTGTTTGCTGTTCATTTTTTACTTTGATCATGTCTTCCCCATGAAACAAATAGATAGTTGTTGTCAGGCAGCAGGTCTTTTTTGGATAAGAAACCTTTTTACAAGTGGGGGTACACAGTGATTGCTACTTTCTGCATGTTACTTGGTAATTTTATAAATCTGAATATAAATTATAATTAGAACTCTAGTGCAAGTAGAAGTGGTTTGAGTTGAGTGCTGCTTGTTTTTTATATATTTGACTTTGTCTGGCATTCCAGTAATGTATTTAAAAAGTAATTTATTTTTTCATTCCTCACAACCTTTGTGATTCCATCTAGATATTAAGTAAGCTGTCATGTAGCCAATGTATTGAAATATTTTTTTCTTCTACACTTTATTTTGTCTTGATTGGGCTCTCATAATGATGGCTTGGCACACAGGGCAGCATATTTAATTAAAGTTCCAGTTGTTGTGGTTTCCACCCCTTTCTAGTTGACCACACCCCTTCCCATTGGCTCCACTCATTGAGCTGCCTCCTGCAGCCCCCCTTTAATTTGAAGTCACCAGCAGCCACTGTTTTTAGTTCTCAACTTTTGAGACTTTTTTTTTATTTTTTCATTCTCATTTGAGGGGATTTTAGTCAGGAGATTGCCTAGGATACCACATGACTTAATTACAGCTCTACTAATTCCTCTGTATCCTGGAGACAAGATGGAAGGGCAGGGCAGCAAAGTCACTTGAGATGGGATCCAGGATATATTAATTAGAAGGAGAAAAAACAAAGACAGATGTGGGAATTGTGGTGAGAGACAGTCTTCAGAAGGCAGCATGGTATGTCATTGTTATTAGGGACAGACTCATGGCAATCAGACTCTAGTGTAAGGATAGAGCAATATGCACAATCTCAGCGTACGCCCTACAACAAAGTTTAGACGGCAATGAAAACAGTGCATTCAGGCAGCAGTTGCAGGACCCACTATATAAAACAGGACACCATGAGTTGTTGTTGATAATGGGAGCTCTAAATGCACGTCAGTACAGACACTACAGGGTATGATGACTGCCTGAAGCCACATGGGTAGGGCAACAGGAATAAAGAAGGAGAAGCCTATCTAGACTTCATTTTTGCAAAGGGCATGATACAGGCCAGCACATGGTTCAGCAAAAGAGACAGAATCACAAGATCACATGCAAAGTGGCCAACGTGTAACTCAGGTAGACTTCTCCCTAGGATGAAAAGGACACTAAGGGAGAATCACAAACTAACAAGTCATCCCTAGTAAGCAGTTTGAACATAGCATAAACCACTGGTAAGCACAATCAGTTGCATGTAGTTGTCAGAGAAGAATCTAAGATTAACAGAGACTAGACTGATGACCTGAAAGTTGACTGGAGAGAATGCCCAAGACTTCAAGGAATTACTCAGTACTCTAGCACCTCGGGATAAAGAAGAAAGAGGTGGAAATGAAGAAAAAATGGCGGAACCTCAAAAGAGCATGTGTGAGGACTGTAGAATAGATATTCAGCTGAGTCAGGTATAGAAATAAGGTGCATAAGGAATGCTGGTTGTAGAATACAGAAGTCCAGGAAGTCATCAAAATATAGAAAGAGTACAGGAAAAAGTGGGAGATAGAAAAGATGGATAAGCCTGAGAATGAATATTGGTTGGCTAACAAAGGGGCTAAAAGGTCAGCTGCAACAGTGAAGAGCAAGGCATCAGAGGTCCTCTAGCAGGTTCAGATACAGTAGATGGCACAAAAAAACTTTACCAGGTTGCAAGGTAAAGACAGAAATATAAATTAGATTGTCATCAGACAGCCTTTATAATGAATGCCAGCAACAAGCTGCTTACCAGTCCACACACTATCAAAAAAGAAAAACTTCCAGCAGCCTCTGAGTAAAGAAAACTTCACAGAAGTTGTACTGCTTCAGACATAGCCTACAATAAGATAAAAAGTGGGCTCTACCCTTGAAGAAGTAAGAACAGCACTAAGGAAATAAATTGAAGTCAATTCACAGTAGATATGATCACAATGTTGGGTGTGATAGTTAGAAATGGTTCCTGAGGATCCACACAGTGAGAGAAAAGCATATCAGAAATTACTGGAAAATAAGCAAACTAGTGCCAGTGTACAAGAACAAAGGGTACATTCAAAACTGTGGGTAGTACAGAGGTATCAAACACCTGTTATACTACATGAAAGTTCCAGAAAGACTGACTGATAAACAAATATGTATAGTAGAATGTAAGATGGGAGATGAGCAGTTTCCATTCAAATGTGGATGCAACACATCCAGAGTTTGCAATGAAACAGGTAGTTGAAGAAACAAGAGATGAGCCCAACTGGGCATTCCAAGACTTGGAGAAAGCACAGAACAAGGTCCCACTAAAGTTGATATAGGCAGTCCTAAGATGTTTTAATGTCACAGAAAAATTGATAATCCTGGAGCAGGTGATGTAAAAGGACTCAAAGACACAAGCACCAATGGTGTTTGAATTTGCAGTGGAGTTTCCAGAAGGAGTGAGTGTACATCTTGGTTTATATCTGACCCCACTACTGTTCTGGTGATAGACTACATTAGTAAACAGGACAGAGAGGACAGGTCAGCATTGCTGTATTTAGATTATATGGCATTACAGGCAGACGTTGAACATGAACTTCAGCAAAGGGTAGGGGAATGGAATGCAAAATTAAAGGCACATGAGAAGAAACTGAGTGCAGACAAGACATCTGCAATGACAGCAAATGGGGGAAGTCACAAGGAGCTGATAAATAAGGTAGAAGTTTAAATAGTGGAGCAAGTTAACAGCTTGGGATGGGTGTTTGTGGAAAAGGGAAGTCTGAATGAGGAGGTCAAAGACAGAATGAGGGCTGCAGCCAAGCTGAGTGTCGGGGTAGTATAAGACAGAAGAATGCCAAAGAAGCTGAAAAGTAAAAAGTGCAAAACAGCAGTGAGACCAGTACTTCTGTATGTACAGAAACCTGGGTAGTGAAAGAAGAGCAGCTGAGGAAGCCTGATGCCATGAAAATGAAGTACCTGACAATGGTGGTAAAATGCACCCCGTGGAACAGATGAAGAAATGAGGACATCAGAGCAGAAGCACAAGTAGCTGCACTTTCAGAGACTATCAAAAAGAAGAGGTTACTGTGGTTTCTGGGCATGTACAGGAAAGCAGAAGATAACCTGATGAAGTAGATTTAGGCCAGAGAGAAGGCACACAAGAGAAAACAAGGACATCCACAAAATAGATGGATGGATTGTGAGAGAGAAGACCTAAGACAGCCAGGCATGGCTGTCGAAGAAGGTAGTAGAGTGCCATTGAAATGGGAGAGATGGAGATAGCTGACAGGACATATCTACCACAGACAGAAAATGAGAAAAATTATGTTGATGATGATGAAGATGAAGAACAAGTTCTAGAAGCCTAGTCAGCAATGACCCAGACCAAACGTATGTAAGCAGAAAGATTAAGATATACACGGATCGCAAATGTTCACAGGCAGATAAAAATCATAATTACATTTTCATAAACAGTAAATTGTAACTTATGTCAGTTTGTATGCAATAAGTTCACTGCTTAACATGTGTAGAATTATATAAATAGCAATTACAATGAGTAAATATAACAGTCATTTTTTGTATCAAACCTCTAAGCAGCAATCATCCAGGCAGCCATGAGGGTGATCTGTGCTCTTGCTAGTATCATGGCAATGAGATCACTTTTCATTAGGAGCCTAACTCTCAGTCTGCTGGTGGGGATATTAGCACTTGAATCACTGCACGGGACCACCTGCTTCTCCACAGTTTGCATATATGTGATCAACGACGTGCGTCAGCAAGGGATATCTTAAGTTATTTTAATATAGAGCAAATTACATTTATTAATAGACAAATGCCATCATGAATTCTTAAATTAATATCTGAGAAACTAGGAATGTTTGCTTAATACAGCAAAGTACAATAAAGTATTATATGTAGATTTTATTTATATATATATATATATATATATATATATATATATATATATATATACACACACACACACACACATATATATATATATATATATATATAGTATATATTATATATTATATATTATATAATATTATATATATTATATATTTTATATACATATATATATATATATATATATATAGAGAGAGAGAGAGAGAGTGAGAGAGAGAGAGAGAGAGAGAGAGAGAGAGACATATAGATAGATCTGAAGAGATAGACAAATAAGATGGATATAGAGATGCACATAGGGATATATACAGATATATTACAGTGATGTGTACTTTTAATATGAGAATTTCAAAGCAAATATAGGCTAGGTCACAGTTTCACATATTAGCAAAAGTGCTGAATAAGCAAAAACATATTTTACATGCAGATAAATGCAGTATAGAAAAAACAGCAAACCTCTTCAGTAGACGAAATGTAGAAAAATAGGAATTTCAAAGAAAGGAGGAAGGAGACTATTATAAATAATTAAGAAGGCAAGTAAAAGGTGGGGGTAGGATATTAACATATGAAGGCAGGAAGGAAGGGAGTGACACTGTAAAAATATAAAAAATATATTGTTAGAGATTATGAATATAAGGCTGAAATTAATTCTGTTGTAAATATGCTGAAAGATAAAGCATAGAATAAAAAGTTTGTTTGAATATATGTATAGAGTTTAGCAATGTAAAATGGGCATTCATACTATATGTATAACTGACAGGATTCTCTTCACAGCATCAGAAAAAGCCTAACAAAGTAATATTGGAAAGCAAGTATCATATGCTTTTCTCATGTTTACAGAACAAATATCTAAACTCAGCAATATGTGAGTTTTTTTCAATAGGAACAGAACAAATGTTTCCTTTCATACTTCTGATTGCGTGCATTTGTGCATTTTCACATCAGCAGAACTGCTGACAGGACAATAGGAAAGTCTAAAAACAGACATTATGTGACTTCCCACAGAAGGCCAAAAAAATATGAAGAGGAAATAACAAAATCTATGTGCGTGACTAGCACTCTATATAACAACTGCAGTAATTTAGTTAAGGGAGAGAGGGAAAGAGAGACATATTTTGTAGAAGTCATCATTCATATCTGTAATGAAGGAAAATGTTGTAAATATATGCTACAATCTGACAGAAAGAGTATGTGTCATTTGTTAATAAGTTATCTGTAACTGTGCTTATAGCTGCAAAATATATTTCTTTATCAGTGTGCAATTTGAAAGGCTTGGTGCTTTAAACAGATAGATGGAGTCATGCAAAGCTCTGTGTCTCTGATTCAGCAGTAAACAGCACAGCAAGACTGTGTGTCTTAAGAAGACTTTAAGTCCAGTCCAGCAAATTCCAGCACAGCAAAGAAGCAGCGTGCAAATTAAAATAAATTTTTCAAATATTAAGGTAGGATGATAAAAATAAAGGTATGTATTAGGATAAGGGGAAAATAGATAAAATGGGGAAGGAATAGTAAAGGGGAAGATAGATAAAAAGGGGAAGGAATAGTAAACAGACATGAGTCAGAATTAAAAAGGTAAGAAAGTGAGCAAAGAAAAGTTAGGAAAGCTGAGGTCTGTAGAAGACAAACTTAAGGAATAATTTTGAATTTAGATGTTTCTACTGATAAGTTTAAAATTCTTTCATTGCGGGATAGAAATAGCAGTTCAACTAAACTACTTTTCAAAACCATGTAGAAAACCTACAACAAAATACCCTAATTTTTGTAAAAAGACCAACAACTTACTTCAGAACTAGATTAGTAAAGCACGAAAGGAAAGCTATTCATAAAAAATATATGTAGATATGCAATGTGAAGGCCTGCTCAGCAGACAAATCATTAAAATAAATTGTCCCACAGAAATGAATGAGAAACTGTAAAGGAAAATTAAGAAAATGAAAGTACATGTATTGGAAAGTGCTTCCAAGTATGGAATAGACAGACACTGATACCACAGATATGAGGAGCAGGTGGGGGTCAATTGTGCATAATATGTAAAGTAACTGAAAAAGCCTTATATCACAGTGTCTGTGATCATGAAACTAGACATCACCATAGGACACACTGCTCTAAAAGAGGAATACTGACACTAGGTTTTAGGCAGACATGACCATGTTATTGGTTTGGCTTTGTTTGATATCTCTAATATGTGATCTGGCTTTTTTACATGGATTGTCACTCACACTTGCTTATTTTACTAAACATTGTGCTGAGTTAAGCATATGTACCAGTATCTGCTTCATCTGCACTTGTCTTTGCATCTCACAGACATTGGCTCATACACTCACAGGTGCACTGATAAACACTAGGCACTCAGTCTGCAAGATATTACAAGCCTAGCCCAAAAAACAACAAAAAAATATTTGAAAGTACAAGATTCCTCAAGCCAAAAGGAGGGCAAGACAAGATAATTTATTTATTTTATTTTACATTTGTTTACCGGGCTAGTCCAACTGGATATATGTCCATTTTCAGTGGAGGCCCGAGGAGAAAAGCTCCACTACATACTACTAAACAATGTCAAGATATACATCAATATACAAACATAGGAAAAAAAAAACATATGCAATTAAACCTTGAAACAGGTTGTATAAACTTTTGAGTAGAATCTAAATCTAGGATGGTAAAAAAAAGAAAAGAAGAAGAAGATTAAATACTCTGTTAGAGTTTGTAGAAAAGATGACAGAGAAAGGTTGTTAAGGAATCAGATGAAGATGGAAAAAAAGACAGCTAACCAGGGTTATTACATGAACATAGCCAATGGTTATTTAGGAAAAATTTTAGTTTAGTTTAGAGATTACTCATCCAATTATCTGGGTTTACCTTGAAGATAATGTCATGAAGCAGAAGTTTTTCCATGGGTGAAATGTCTTATGTATCTAATGATGAAGGTATAGCTCCTTTAGCTGGTTATGTGAAATACCATTTTGTTCTGTATGGAAACAAGAGGTCAAAGAAAATTGGATCCTTCATGGCTTGAAAGGGAAGACACAGATCACCGTGGAGAAGTCTATAAATGAATGAATACAGACAGAGAACTGTGCATCTGTCCTGATAACTTCAGCTTTGAGGTCAGTGATCATTTTAGTCATGAGTCACTGAGATCTCTCAAGTTGACTGATAAGTTTAGACAAATACAGGACAAAAGGTTCATTATATTCAATAAGAGTTTGATGATTTATGAGTAAAACAGAATTAAGACTTCTGTGGATCTAGTAGAGATAGCTATGTAATTTAGATGAAACAGATAAAAGGCTTTCCAAACTACTGTAGAGATATGGTGATCAAATGATAAGAAATGTTCAGCAAGAATGCCTGGGTCCCTTATGATTGGTCTGTTTGGAAGGCCATGTCATCTGTATGGCATAGGAATAAATTTTGTTTACTGAACTGAACTGTACTACATTTTTCCACATGTATTGTCAGACTATTGATTTGTACCAATTGTTAACATGGTCTAACCCATACTGGAGAAAATGTGAATCAGTGGAAGGTCATAGAAAACACTCAATTTATAGTCATCTTTAAATTTTGATAACCACAAGCCTGGAGTGTTGTCTTGAATGTCTGAAAGATAGATGCCAAATAGCAGATGGCCCAACAAAGAGCACTTACATACACCACTAGTAAAGTTTTTGTAATCAGAAGTAGCTGCTGTGATCCTATCCACATAGGTTCTCTCACAAATCAAGTTAGCTGCGTACGGTGCAACATAAGGATTTATATTCATATTTATTAGTCTGTCAATAACGCCTGCATAGGGAATAGTGTCAAAGGCCTTATCCACATTCAGTTATATTATATGTACTGCATAAGTGCTCTCCACTGCTCTGATTGATTTAATAATAATGAGATCAAAGAGGCAGGACCTTCATTTGAAAAAGCCAAATTAATGAAAATTGATGATGGTCCAGGGCTAAGAGTTTTATAATGTTCAGATCAATGATTCTCTTGCAAGTTATATATATGAAAATTGATGATGGTCTAGGAATAAGAGATTTACAATGTCCAGATCAATGATTCTGTTGCAAGTTATACGTATGAAAATTGATAATGGTCTAGGGTTAAGAGACTTACAATGTCCGGATTAATGATTCTGTTTCAAGTTATATGTCACATAAAGCCCAGATGCAAGAGATCCACTTCACCTGTTACCACAAAAGTGGTATTTCTGTACCAAAAATTCCACTATGGGAAATAATTCATAGCCAACCAATCGGCATCTGTCTATCACACTGCCTACTATTCTGCATCTCGGGTGGTCGCCACCTTTGCCCCAGTGTAGCTACACTTTGAATATTAGTGTGGACTAGCTCTGAACATTGTTGTTAGGTATAAGTTCTCAATTTCTGACAGAGTTAAAGGGGGAATCCCCTTTTATGTTTGGTGTCTATGGCTATTTTAAGTTCATACTCTGCTTTGACAATTCTAATGGTTCCCTTATGCTCTTTACAAGTATGCTTAAGTTATAATTAAGGTAGGTAAATATTGCTACTCTTATAAGAATTAAGCATTTTTTCTCTTGTATAATTTACTAACATAGATATTCCACCAATGGGGCTTATTTTTAACATTCTTATTTTATTTGGTGTGGATAGGGTCTACCTTGTCAATGCAACTATTTAAGTGGGAGTTGAAGTCACAGACATAGGCAGCTTTAGAAATGGGATCAGCTGAAAGTGGTGTGCAGTGTGCTTCACTCATCAAGTAATAGAAGGTGGTCTGCTTTTGAGAAGTCCATAAATGTAGCTGTATTTACAGGGGAGGTATCAACAGTTTTAATGGTAAGTGTCACTAATTTATGGTGTGAGCTAACAAGGCACAATGATACATATGAAGGTATGCAAGAAGTGGTCATTCTTGTGAGGACTAGGACAAGGGTACTGGAGATCGTATGGGATGGTTAACTATTTGTAATAGGTTCATAGGTTCATAGGTTGGTACTAGGCTATTGGCCCTAGGGCCTATACAAGCCTAGCCATAACAATTCCCTGGCTATTTTTTGCCACACTATTTACTTCTCTGGACTCATGTCTAGCAGGGCGACTGACGTGATCCCTGGGATGAATTTCCTTTCTCCCATCCAATCATCAAGGTTCCTTTTGAAAAGGGCCAAAGAGGTGCTCTGCTTGACATGTATGGGCAGTCTATTCCAGAGTCTGTGGAGTCTCTGGGTCAGGAACCTATCCCTCCAGCATGTTTTGTTTATTGTGATGACAAGGTTTAGATCTTTGGAGCGTGTGACACAATTTTATGGTGAAGGTTTATTTATTTATGTTCTTGTGAGCAGTACATTCACCTTGTAGGATTTTATCCAGCCTTATTGCATAGAAGGATAAAGCCATGACCATGGCCCAGGTGACCAAGACATGACTAGTTGCTCAAGTACCTGATATAGCTGGCAGGGGGATGAGTATATATGTCTCATGGGTGTGGATGGATCATTTTCAGTACCTGGTGGAAGCCAAGGTTTGAAACAGCATGAAATGATTGGCTGGCTAGACATGTGGCATGTCTGAGAAGGATTTGTCACCCTAGGTCCTGAGGCATACCAGACTTTGTTATCCACTGCTCAATTTTTGCCAAGCCAACAAGGTGACATTTGCATACTGAAGATGCACTGGGAATAAAAAAGCACAGGTGTGCATCATAATGTATGTAATACTCTTCACTTCCAGATCCCCATTACCACCCGACTGCACTTTTCATCTCCACACCTCTCCCTACCACTGATTACCATTGATTTACTGCTGCCCCATTCCTAGTCCCTTTTGCCCAAGAAGCTCCACCTGATTGGGAGTATACTCAGTGGAAAGCAGGAGACAAATGAGCCAAAACTGAGCTGCTGATAGCTAGGACCAAAAAAATGGGATATACATGTTTTTGCATGTGCATTTGGTGTGGCACATCTGTAATCATCCGCCATAAATTTCTGTTTATTGTAGACATTGCAATCCATGATTCACATGGTTATAAAAAACAGAAGATACAGGGGAGCATCATTTGCTTACCAACTCTGTATTTCATCTCTTCCAGATATGCAGTAGAGCTTGTTTTGCCAGCACTACATGGTTTTATGCACTTTTTATGAATGTCACTATTACAGTTTAATATTTTGCCAACCTAAAGATTAAAATGTGTTTTACGTGGTACTCATATAAAATCATGGGAAATGTATTGCCAAGTCCAGGGATATGGAGAATGAATGACCCAAAATCCAGACTTGAAGATAAGATCAGTGATTACCATTTCTTAGAATATTCCCTTTCCTTCAAGATATGATCTCCCTCTCTCTCTCCCTCTACATATATATGGGTCTACTTTGATAGAAAACACATTTCACTTAAACTTATTTTGTCGAAGCCTCCTTTCACTGAAAATGAATTGCCTGAGCACAATTCACTGAAAGCTCACTTCATTGAAAACTCATTTGACTAAAACTCATTTTGTTTAAACAGGTATATGCCCTGTTCCCCACTGTAGTGCGATCCTGGAGTTAGCGTATTTAGTAAGGGGGTGTGTGGGGGCACAGTCCCTCACACTGGGGGGGGGTGTGGGTGGTGTACCCCCACCTGTTTTAAATGGTGTAAACCATAGACTTGGATTCTTACAAATCAAATGAATAACTCTTTCCAGAAAATAATATATACCCAAACTATGTGGAAGGCTATGCCCCCCACACCCCCAATGTGGGGGGACATATCCCCCCACATCCCCCCTAACTATATATATATATATATATATATATAAATATATATATATATACATACATATATATATATATATATATATATATATATATATATATATACTAACTCCAGGATCACACTACAGTAGGGAACAGGGCATATACCTGTTTAGACAAAATGAGTTTCAGTCAAATGAGTTTTCAGTGACTTGAGCTTTCAGAGAACTGTGCTCAGGCAATTCATTTTCAGTGAAATGAGGCTTCGACGAAATGAGTTTCAGTGAAATGTGTTTTCTATCAAAGTAGACATATATATATATATACACATATATATATATATATATATATATATATATATATATATATATATATATATATATGTTTGGTGTGCCCCCCTCACATCAGGGCATGCAAGCTGGCTTGCCCCTCGCAAAAAGCAAATTTGAAGGCGAAGAGCTATGTTTGAAATTTTTTCTTTTATTTTTTGGTATTGGTAGGGAGCCATTTTTATATATACCTTTCAACCATGTAGATGTTCATAAAATGTCCTGATTTTTGCCTAATATTTTTGGCCTATTACTCACAACATTTGTGATTTTCTGGCAAATTATTGATGATTGTTGTCACTAAATAATGACAGACATTTCAGTTTCACACTTCATATCCTATAGAACATACACGTTATTTCAAAACTTGTTATTCTAGCAAATTTCTGAGAGCCATAATTAAAATCTCTGCCTCATTTTGGACAGAAGTCCCCCTGTCACTGCTGACTTTGTTGAGTTTTCTTCCACTAATAGGATGAGAGTTATGTTTTACATACCTTCTTATAATGCACATAACTAGGCTATCGAAAAGAATGGAATATAAGTAATGTAATAATTCAGCAAGAGAACAAGCAGTATATAGTTAACAGGGAGCATTACAGTTAATTGTTCTTGTTTTGTCAAAATGTTTAATCATCTGGTTATTTTATTGACATTTTAGAACACTGGGGATTGTTTTGTTAGATGTCTTACTATGCAGCATACTTCTTGGCCTTATAGTGCAAGAAATCTTGACAAAGCCTGAAATCATAGTTGGTGGGGACAAAGTCACAAAAACAACTTAGAAAGTTACTAGGATAACAGGATTTGAGGTACCATCCATTTTCTGCAGGATACAAAGTCTGAAACTCAAATGTATGTCATTATTTAGTGACTTCAGTCCTAAAATA